>NW_026290905.1:350000-408951 GCF_023373465.1 Oncorhynchus keta
TCACCATATATAATGTTCACCATATATCATGTTCACCATATATCATGTTCACCATATATCATGTTCACCATATATCATGTTCACCACATGTCATGTTCACCATATATCATGTTCACCACATATCATGTTCACCATATATCATGTTCACCATATATCATGTTCACCATATATCATGTTCACCATATGTCTTGTTCACCATATATCATGTTCACCATATATCATGTTCACCATATATCATGTTCACCATATATCATGTTCACCATATATCATGTTCACCATATATCATGTTCACCAACTATCATGTTCACCATATAATATATCATGTTCACCATCTATCATGTTCACCATATATCATGTTAACCACATCATGTTCACCATATATCATGTTCACCAACTATCATGTTCACCATATGTCATGTTCACAATATATAATGTTCACCATATATAATGTTCACCATATATCATGTTCACCATATATAATGTTCACCATATATCATGTTCACCATATATCATGTTCACCATATGTCATGTTCACCATATATCATGTTCACCATATATCATGTTCACCCTATGTCATGTTCACCATATATCATGTTCACCATATATCATGTTCACCATATGTCATGTTCACCATATATCATGTTCACCATATATCATGTTCACCATATATCATGTTCACCATATATCATGTTCACCACATATCATGTTCACCACATATCATGTTCACCATATATCATGATCACCATATATCATGTTCACCATATGTCATGTTCACCATATATCATGTTCACCATATATCATGTTCACCATATATCATGTTCACCATATGTCATGTTCACCATATATCATGTTCACCATATGTCATGTTCACCATATAACATGTTCACCATATGTCTTGTTCACCACATATCATGTTCACCATATACCATGTTCACCATATATCATGTTCACCATATGTCATGTTCACCATATATCATGATCACCATATATCATGTTCACCATATGTCATGTTCACCATATATCATGTTCACCATATATCATGTTCACCATATATCATGTTCACCATATATCATGTTCACCATATATCATGTTCACCATATGTCATGTTCACCATATATCATGTTCACCATATGTCATGTTCACCATATATCATGTTCACCATATATCATGTTCACCATATATCATGTTCACCATATATCATGTTCACCATATATCATGTTCACCATATAACATGTTCACCATATGTCATGTTCACCATATATCATGTTCACCATATGTCATGTTCACCATATATCATGTTCACCATATATCATGTTCACCATATATAATGTTCACCACATATCATGTTCACCATATATCATGTTCACCATATATCATGTTCACCATATATCATGTTCACCATATATCATGTTCACCATATATCATGTTCACCATATGTCATGTTCACCATATATCATGTTCACCATATATCATGTTCACCATATATCATGTTCACCATATATCATGTTCACCATATATCATGTTCACCATATGTCATGTTCACCATATATCATGTTCACCATATGTCATGTTCACCATATATCATGTTCACCATATGTCATGTTCACCATATATCATGTTCACCATATAACATGTTCACCAACTATCATGTTCACCACATGTCATGTTCACCATATATCATGTTCACCATATGTCATGTTCACCATATATCATGTTCACCATATATAATGTTCACCATATATAATGTTCACCATATATCATGTTCACCATATATAATGTTCACCATATGTCATGTTCACCATATATAATGTTCACCATATATAATGTCATGTTCACCATCTATCATGTTCACCATATGTCATGTTCACCATGTATCATGTTCACCATATATCATGTTCACCATATATCATGTTCACAAACTATCATGTTCACCATATAATATATCATGTTCACCATCTATCATGTTCACCATATATCATGTTAACCACATATCATGTTCACCATATATCATGTTCACCATATATCATGTTCACCATATATCATGTTCACCATATATCATGTTCACCATATATCATGTTCACCAACTATCATGTTCACCATATGTCATGTTCACCAACTATCATGTTCACCATATGTCATGTTCACAATATATAATGTTCACCATATATAATGTTCACCATATATCATGTTCACCATATATAATGTTCACCATATGTCATGTTCACCATATGTCATGTTCACCATATATAATGTTCACCATATATAATGTTCACCATATATCATGTTCACCATATATAATGTTCAACATATGTCATGTTCACCATATATCATGTTCACCATATATCATGTTCACCATATGTCATGATCACCATATATCATGTTCACCATATATCATGTTCACCATATGTCTTGTTCACCATATATCATGTTCACCATATATAATGTTCACCATATATCATGTTCACCATATATCATGTTCACCATATGTCATGTTCACCATATATCATGTTCACCATATATCATGTTCACCATATGTCATGATCACCATATATCATGTTCACCATATATAATGTTCACCATATATCATGTTCACCATATATCATGTTCACCATATGTCTTGTTCACCATATATCATGTTCACCATATATAATGTTCACCATATATCATGTTCACCATATGTCATGTTCACCATATATCATGTTCACCATATATAATGTTCACCATATATCATGTTCACCATATGTAATGTTCACCATATATCATGTTCACCATATATCATGTTCACCATATATTATGTTCACCATATATCATGTTCACCATATATCATGTTCACCATATATCATGTTCACCAACTATCATGTTCACCATATATCATGTTCACCAACTATCATGTTCACCATATATAATGTTCACCATATATCATGTTCACCATATATCATGTTCACCATATATCATGTTCACCATATATAATGTTCACCATATATAATGTTCACCATATATCATGTTCACCATATATAATGTTCACCATATATCATGTTCACCATATATCATGTTCACCATAGGTATAAACCCCCCTTGAGTCATTTACATAGGTATAAACCCCCCTGGAGTCATTTACATAGGTATAAACCCCCCTGGAGTCATTTACATAGGTATAAACCCCCCTGGAGTCATTTACATAGGTATAAACCCCCTGGAGTCATTTACATAGGTATAAACCCCCCTGGAGTCATTTACATAGGTATAAACCCCCCTGGAGTCATTTACATAGGTATAAACCCCCCTGGAGTCATTTACATAGGTATAAACCCCCCTTGAGTCTTTTGCATAGGTATAAACCCCCCTGGAGTCATTTACATAGGTATAAACCCCCCTGGAGTCATTTACATAGGTATAAACCCCCCTGGAGTCAAAACATGTTAGATCGCCTTTGTCTGCGAATACAGTCTTTCTGGGTAAGAAATTTGCATACCTGGATTGTACAATATTTACATATAATTGTTTATTAAATTCTTCAAGGTCTGTCAAGTTGGTTGTTGATTATTGCTAGATAACCATTGCCAAGTCTTTCCAAAGATATTCAAGCGAATTTATGTCAGAACTGTAACTAGACCACTAAGAAACATTCACTGTCTTCTTGCTGAAGCAACTCCATTGTATATTTGGCCTTGTGTTTAAGGTTATTGTCCTGCTGAAAGGTGAATTCGTCTCCCAGTGTCTGTTTATTATTTTTTTTTAACTCCCTAGTTCTTGCCGAGCATTGCTCGACTGAGGGACCAATTACAAATAACTGTATATGTTGGGTACAGAGACGAGGTATTTTTCAAAAATCATGTCAAATACATTTTTTTTTGCACACATAGTGAGTCCGTGCAGCTTCCTGAACTAATTTGAGTTTTTCCATAACAAAGATATTGTTATACAAAAAACATATTGACTCAACACATTTCAGAGTTTCATGTTTAATCATGTGTAAAAGTGATCCGTGGACATAATTCCACGTTATGGGGTATTGTGTGTAGGCCAGTGAAGCACAACCTCAGTAAAATCACTGTTAAATGCAGCCTGTAATGGATTTGGTTTGATTTTTTAAGTCCAGAGGTTTGAATACTTTCTGAAGCCAGGTTTTAGCCGAGAACAAGGACAGGGGTGGTCGGAGGAGGAAACAGGGAGAACTGGTCGACATTACACACAGTCTCCTCGTGGCAGACAGACTGTTTCTGACTCCTCTGATTACGGTAGCCAATTGCAGTATCTGTGAATTCAGTCCATATTCTGTTTCGGATGGACAGACAGATAGACACCTTCCCTCGGCGGCAGAGAGCAGACAGACGGACGTGCTGTCTGAGAGACAGACGGACAGAAAAACAGACTGAAACCTTCCCCCATTAACCATCCCCAGAACAGACTGAATCCTCCCCTCATCAGGCCCAGAGGGAATCGTCTCAGCTCTCACATGACGAGGCAGAAATGTCAATTCAGCCATCTACCAAAGATTCCCCAGTCACATTGTATCAGGCTGTGTTGCTGACCGGAGATGGTCAGGATGGTATTTTGGTATTTGGTATTTTTTTAGGATCCCCATTAGCTGTTGCAAAAGCGGCAGCTACTCTTCCTAGTGTCCAACACAAAACATGAAACATAATATAGAATGACATAATACAGAACATCATTAGACAAGAACAGCTCAAGGACAGAACTACATACATTTTTAAAAAGGCACCACATAGCTGACATATCATTACATACAAACTATCAAGGTCAAATAGGGGAGAGGTGTTGCTTTATCTGTTTTCTGAAACCAGGTTTGCTGTTTATTTGAGCGATATGAGATGGAAGGAAGTTCCATGCTATTAGGGCTCTATATACAGTGGGGCAAAAAAAAGTATTTAGTCAGCCACCAATTGTGCAAGTTCTCCCACTTAAAAAGATGAGAGAGGCCTGTAATTTTCATCATAGGTACACTTCAACTATGACAGACAAAATGAGAAAAGAAAAATTAAGAAAATCACATTGTGGGATTTTTAATGAATTTATTTGCAAATTATGGTGGACGTTTTGTTTTTGTAATATTATTATATTATTTAACATCATTTATTTATGAAGAAAATAAATAGCAGGAGCTTCATCTTCAGGTATTCCAATAACCACAGGTGCTCTTTGAGGGGATTCCCCGTTGAGAGAAACAGGACAATTGTACAGAATATTGTATCTTTGTTGATACAGTACCTGTCAAATTTTTGGACACACATACTCATTCAAGGGTTTTTCTTTATTTTGACTATTTTCTTCCATTGTAGAATAATAGTGAAGTTATCAAACTATGAAATAACACATATGGAGTCATGTAGTAACCAAAAAAGTGTTAAACAAATCAAAATATATTTTATATTTGAGATTTTTCAAAGTAGCCACCCTTTGCCTGGATGACAGCTTTGCACACTCTTGGCAATCATCCTAGCACTGTTGTGTCATCCTCAAACTTGATGATTGAGATGGAGGTGTGCTTGGCCACGCAGTCATGGGTGAACAGTCTTGAAACAGCAGGAAGGGGCCTGTGGAATTATGTAGGATAGCCTGTCATTTGTTGGGCTCAGAGGCTTTGACACCTCTCACCTCACACCTCAGTGCTAATTGAAGTTATATCTGGTCTGTCTGGTCTGTCTCAGTTCCAGGATGGATGGTGTATTTATCATTCCAGATCATTTTTTTTTTTTTTTTTCCAGATCAAATTAGGTTGTCGGTTTGGAGTTTTGATTTGGAGTGAAGGTTATGCTGTGGTCGGTGTCATCCTGCCAAAAATCCAAGTTAATCTTTCTCTAAATGTATATTTTCTTGTAGAAACATGCTGAAAAATCGGCACATCTACTCATGACCACTCTCTCCGGTGAGTTGATTAATAATGGCCGAGAAATGTATATAATTTCAGAAACAAAATAAATATTTTTTACGAAATCTTTGACTGTCTGAATTTTGTTGTGCTGGTGGATGGGGTTGTTGTGCTGTGTGAGGGGGTTGTTGTGTTGTGTGAGGGGTTCTTGTGCTGTGTGAGGAGGTTGTTGTGCTGTGTGAGGAGGTTGGTGTGCTGTGTGAGGGGGTTGTGTGTGAGGGTTCTTGTGCTGTGTGAGGGGTTGTTGTGTTGTGTGAGGGGTTGTTGTGCTGTGTGAGGGTTGTTGTGTTGTGTGAGGGGTTGTTGTGCTGTGGGGGTTGTTGTGTTGTGTGAGGGGGGGTTGTTGTTGTTGTGTGAGGGTTCTTGTGCTGTGTGAGGAGGTTGTTGTGCTGTGTGAGGAGGTTGTTGTGCTGTGTGAGGGGTTGTTGTGCTGTGTGAGGAGGTTGTTGTGCTGGTGGGGGGTTGTTGTGCTGTGTGAGGGGTTGTTGTGTTGTGTGAGGGGTTGTTGTGTTGTGTGAGGGGGTTGTTGTGCTGTGTGAGGAGGTTGTTGTGCTGTGTGGGGGTTGTTGTGCTGTGTGAGGGGTTGTTGTGTTGTGTGAGGAGGTTGTTGTGCTGTGTGAGGGGTTGCTGTGCTGTGTGGGGGGTTGTTGTGCTGTGTGAGGGGTTGGGTTGGGGGGGTTGTTGTGCTGTGGAGGGGTTGTTGTGCTGTGTGAGGAGGTTGTTGTGTTGTGTGAGGAGGTTGTTGTGCTGTGTGAGGGGGTTTGTTGTGCTGTGTGTGGGGGTTGTTGTGCTGTGTGAGGGGTTGTTGTGCTGGTGGAGGGGTTGTTGTGCTGTGTGAGGAGGTTGTTGTGTTGTGTGGGGGTTGTTGTGCTGTGTGAGGGGTTGTTGTGCTGTGTGAGGAGGTTGTTGTGTTGTGTGAGGGGGTTGTTGTGTTGTGTGAGGGGGTTGTTGTGTTGTGTGAGGAGGTTGTTGTGCTGTGTGGGGTTGCTGGAGGTTGTTGTGCTGTGTGAGGGGGTTCTTGTGCTGTGTGAGGGGGTTGTTGTGCTGTGTGAGGAGGTTGTTGTGCTGTGTGAGGAGGTTGTTGTGCTGTGTGAGGGGGTTGTTGTGCTGTGTGAGGAGGTTGTTGTGCTGTGTGAGGAGGTTGTTGTGCTGTGTGAGGGGGTTGTTGTGTTGTGTGAGGAGGTTGTTGTGCTGTGTGAGGGGGTTGTTGTGTTGTGTGAGGAGGTTGTTGTGCTGTGTGAGGAGGTTGTTGTGCTGTGTGAGGGGGTTGTTGTGCTGTGTGAGGGGGTTCTTGTGCTGTGTGAGGGGGTTGTTGTGCTGTGTGAGGAGGTTGTTGTGCTGTGTGAGGGGGTTGTTGTGCTGTGTGAGGAGGTTGTTGTGTTGTGTGAGGGGGTTGTTGTGCTGTGTGAGGAAGTTGTTGTGCTGTGTGAGGGGGTTGTTGTGCTGTGTGAGGAGGTTGTTGTGCTGTGTGGGGGGGTTGTTGTGCTGTGTGAGGGGGTTGTTGTGCTGTGTGAGGGGGTTGTTGTGCTGTGTGAGGAGGTTGTTGTGCTGTGTGAGGAGGTTGGTGTGCTGTGTGAGGGGGTTGTTGTGCTGTGTGAGGGGTTGTTGTGCTGTGTGAGGGGGTTGTTGTGTTGTGTGAGGGGGTTGTTGTGCTGTGTGAGGGGGTTGTTGTGTTGTGTGAGGAGGTTGTTGTGCTGTGTGAGGGGTTGTTGTGTGTGAGGGGTTGTTGTGTGAGGAGGTTGTTGTGCTGTGTGAGGGGTTGTTGTGTTGTGTGAGGGGGTTGTTGTGCTGTGTGAGGAGGTTGTTGTGCTGTGTGAGGGGTTGTTGTGCTGTGTGAGGAGGTTGTTGTGCTGTGTGAGGGGTTGTTGTGCTGTGTGAGGGGGTTGTTGTGCTGTGTGAGGAGGTTGTTGTGTTGTGTGAGGGGTTGTTGGGCTGTGTGAGGGGTTGTTGTGTTGTGTGAGGAGGTTGTTGTGCTGTGTGGGGGTTGCTGTGCTGTGTGCTGGGGGTTGTTGTGCTGTGTGGGGGGTTGTTGTGCTGGTGGAGGGGGTTGTTGTGCTGTGTGAGGAGGTTGTTGTGTTGTGTGAGGAGGTTGTTGTGCTGTGTGAGGGGGTTGCTGTGCTGTGTGGGGGGGGGGTTGTTGTGCTGTGTGGGGGGGTTGTTGTGCTGGTGGAGGGGTTGTTGTGCTGTGTGAGGAGGTTGTTGTGTTGTGTGGGGGGGTTGTTGTGCTGTGTGAGGGGGTTGTTGTGCTGTGTGAGGAGGTTGTTGTGTTGTGTGAGGGGGTTGTTGTGTTGTGTGAGGGGGTTGTTGTGTTGTGTGAGGAGGTTGTTGTGCTGTGTGAGGAGGTTGTTGTGCTGTGTGAGGGGGTTGTTGTGCTGTGTGAGGGGGTTGTTGTGCTGTGTGAGGAGGTTGTTGTGCTGTGTGAGGAGGTTGTTGTGCTGTGTGAGGGGGTTGTTGTGCTGTGTGAGGAGGTTGTTGTGCTGTGTGAGGAGGTTGTTGTGCTGTGTGAGGGGGTTGTTGTGTTGTGTGAGGAGGTTGTTGTGCTGTGTGAGGGGTTGTTGTGTTGTGTGAGGAGGTTGTTGTGCTGTGTGAGGAGGTTGTTGTGCTGTGTGAGGGGTTGTTGTGCTGTGTGAGGGGTTGTTGTGTTGTGTGAGGGGTTGTTGTGCTGTGTGAGGAGGTTGTTGTGCTGTGTGAGGGGGTTGTTGTGCTGTGTGAGGGGGTTGTTGTGTTGTGTGAGGGGGTTGTTGTGCTGTGTGAGGGTTGTTGTGGTGTGAGGGGTTGTTGTGTTGTGTGTTGTGGAGGGGTTGTTGTGCTGTGTGAGGGGTTGTTGTGCTGTGTGAGGGGTTGTTGTGCTGTGTGAGGGTTGTTGTGCTGTGTGAGGGGTTGTTGTGCTGTGTGAGGGGTTGTTGTGCTGTGTGAGGGGTTGTTGTGCTGTGTGAGAGGTTGTTGTGCTGTGTGAGGAGGTTGTTGTGCTGTGTGAGGGTTGTTGTGCTGTGTGAGGGGTTCTTGTGCTGTGTGAGGGGGTTGTTGTGCTGTGTGAGGAGGTTGTTGTGCTGTGTGAGGGGTTGTTGTGCTGTGTGAGGAGGTTGTTGTGTTGTGTGAGGGGTTGTTGTGCTGTGTGAGGAAGTTGTTGTGCTGTGTGAGGGTTGTTGTGCTGTGTGAGGAGGTTGTTGTGCTGTGTGGGGGGTTGTTGTGCTGTGTGAGGGGGTTGTTGTGCTGTGTGGGGGGTTGTTGTGCTGTGTGAGGGGGTTCTTGTGCTGTGTGAGGAGGTTGTTGTGCTGTGTGAGGAGGTTGTTGTGCTGTGTGGGGGGTTGTTGTGCTGTGTGAGGGGTTGTTGTGCTGTGTGAGGGGTTGTTGTGTTGTGTGAGGGGTTGTTGTGCTGTGTGAGGAGGTTGTTGTGCTGTGAGAGGGGTTGTTGTGCTGTGTGAGGGGTTGTTGTGTTGTGTGAGGGGGTTGTTGTGCTGTGTGAGGGGGTTGTTGTGTTGTGTGAGGGGGTTGTTGTGCTGTGTGAGGAGGTTGTTGTGTTGTGTGAGGGGGTTGTTGTGCTGTGTGAGGGGGTTGTTGTGCTGTGTGAGGGGTTGTTGTGCTGTGTGAGGGGTTGTTGTGCTGTGTGAGGGGTTGTTGTGTTGTGTGAGGGGTTGTTGTGCTGTGTGAGGGGTTCTTGTGCTGTGTGAGGGGTTGCTGTGCTGTGTGGGGGGTTGCTGTGCTGTGTGAGGGGGTTGTTGTGTTGTGTGAGGGGGTTCTTGTGCTGTGTAAGGAGGTTGCTTTGCTGCGTGACGAGGTTGTTGTGCTGTGTGAGGGGGTTCTTGTGCTGTGTAAGGAGGTTGCTGTGCTGCGTGAGGAGGTTGTTGTGCTGTGTGAGGGGGTTCTTGTGCTGTGTGAGGAGGTTGCTGTGCTGCGTGAGGAGGTTGCTGTGCTGTGTGAGGGGTTGTTGTGCTGTGTGAGGGGGTTGTTGTGCTGTGTGAGGGGGTTCTTGTGCTGTGTGAGGAGGTTGCTGTGCTGTGTGGGGGGTTGCTGTGCTGTGTGAGGGGGTTGTTGTGCTGTGTGAGGAGGTTGCTGTGCTGCGTGAGGAGGTTGTTGTGCTGTGTGAGGGGGTTCTTGTGCTGTGTAAGGAGGTTGCTGTGCTGCGTGAGGAGGTTGTTGTGCTGTGTGAGGGGGTTCTTGTGCTGTGTGAGGAGGTTGCTGTGCTGCGTGAGGAGGTTGCTGTGCTGTGTGAGGGGTTGTTGTGCTGTGTGAGGAGGTTGTCGTGCTGTGTGAGGGGTTGTTGTGCTGTGTGAGGGGGTTGTTGTGCTGTGTGAGGGGGTTGTTGCATCCCATCATCCCAGTGTGCCAGCATCCCAGCGTGCCAGCATCCCAGTGTGCCAGCATGCCATCATCCCAGCATCCCAGTGAGCCAGCATCCCAGCATGCCATCATCCCAGCATCCCATCATCCCAGTGTGCCAGCATCCCAGCACCTAGCATCCCAGTGTGCCATCATGCCAGCATCCCAGCATCCCATCATCCCACCATTCCAGCATCCCAGTGTGCCAGCATCCCAGCATGCCATCATCCCAGCATCCCATCATCCCAGTGTGCCAGCATGCCAGCATCCCATCATCCCAGCATCCCATCATCCCACCATCCCAGCATCCCAGCATCCCAGTGTGCCAGCATGTCAGCATCCCATCATCCCAGCATCCCATCATCCCACCATCCCAGCATCCCAGTGTGCCAGCATGTCAGCATCCCAGCATCCCAGTGTGCCATCATGTCAGCATCCCAGCATCCCAGCATCCCATCATCCCAGCGTGTCAGCATCCCAGCATCCCATCATCCCAGCGTGTCAGCATCCCAGCATCCCAGCATGTCAGCATCCCAGCATCCCAGATGAACTTGTTTACTTTTCTGTTTGTCATAGATTGTGGATATGCATTTAGATATGTGTATTTTCATGTGTGTTGTATCCTAATAGGATAATGAGGACACAGTATATTGTAGTATTTCATGGATATATTTGTGTGTGTTTGTGTCATATGGTAAGTTCTTCAGTGAGTTATGTAGTTGATATGTCCAGGTGTGTATCGAGCTGATCTGTACCTGGACTTCTCCCTGGATTGAGTCGCGGGCAACCTAATGTTCTGTTAAATTATAATGACTTTTAAAATTGGATTTAATGAAGCATGCACTACAAATGACTAATTACTACAATTCATGCTCATTAAAGTGTGTCTGTCTTTTTGTCTGCATGGGCTGGTTCAGCTGAATCTGAGGCTGCTCGACCAGGGCTGGATTTATCATGCCTCTCATTCTTGACTTTCCAGCAGTAAAAATTGAGATTGATTTCCAAAAAGACAAGGACTGTAGCTTTAAATGTATATGTCACATTCTATAAAACAACCACTCAGAGTTCAACAGTTTAAATGGCTGAGTTTTAGAGTGGAAAATAGAAAAATAGCATATTTCTCTTAAACGGTATTTGAACTAGATTCTGAGGTGGCATTTACATACACCTTTATTGTCAATAAAATCTTTAACAACCAAAGCAGAGAAGAAATCAAATAAAGGATCAGCAACACAGCAACCTTCTACCACTGGCAAATGTCTTTGATGTTCATTTTCTGCAAGGCCACAGAGAGAAAGTTGGACAGAGAGAGAGCCAGAGACAGAGAGAGAGCCAGAGAGAGAGAGAGAGCCAGAGAGAGAGACAGAGCGACAGAGAGAGCTAGAGAGAGAGAGACAGAGAGAGAGAGACAGAGAGAAAGATAGAGAGAGAGAGCCAGAGAGAGAGAGAGAGAGAGAGAGAAAGACAGAGAGAGAGACAGAGAGAGAGAGAGAGAGAGAGAGCCAGAGAGAGAGAGAGAGAGAGAGAGAGAGAGAGAGAGAGAGAGAGAGAGAGAGAGAGAGAGAGAGAGAGAGAGAAAGACAGAGAGATAGACAGAGAGAAAGACAGAGAGAGAGACAAAGAGCCAGAGAGAGAGAGCCAGAGAGAGAGAGACAGAGAGAAAGATAGAGAGCCAGAGAGAGAGAGAGAGAGCCAGAGAGAGAGAGAGAGAGAGAGAAGAGAGAGAGAGAGAGAGAGAGAGAGAGAGAGAGAGAGACAGAGAGAGAGAGAGAGAGAGAGAGAGAGAGAGAGAGAGAGAGAGAGAGAGACAGAGAGAGACAGAGAGACAGAGAGAGAGAGAGAGAGAGAGAGAGAGAGACAGAGAGAGACAGAGAGAGAGAGAGAGAGAGAGAGAGAGAGACACAGAGAGAGAGCCAAAGAGAGAGAGTGAAAGCAGAGAATGAGATGAAGCATTGTTGTCTCTTCAGCAGATTTAAAAACTCTGCAGAGTGACTGAATGCTGCCTGTTGGAAGAGGAGAGAGGAGAGAGGAGAGTAGAGGAGAGGCCAGGCCACCACAATAGGTTTATAATGGGACTTAACTAAGCTCCTTATATAGTCATTAGAGTTGGTGATTGCTCCAAAAAAATACCAACAGGGAAACACAGAAGAAGAAGGAAGCTAACTGCATGACTTCCCTTGGTTACGCCACATTGCAGAGTCAATATGTTTAGTATTACTCTGCACAGCAGAGAAGGAATGTGTGAAGGCCTGCTGTTGTTGTCGGTTAGTACAGAAAGCGGTCCACTGTTGCGTTAAGTTGTCCTGTACCACTACCCGTTGTCATCAAACACAGGTTGCTGCAGCGAAGACACTGTTACAGCAATGTCAATCAGACCAAATCATTAGTATGGGACAGTAACAACAGTGTAAACAGGCTGTAAAATTACTGTAAAGTTACTCCAGGTGGCTACGCTTGTGTTTTGACCAATCCGTCCTCTCACCCTTTCCTGAATATAGAAAGTCAATTTTCTTTAGGTATGCTATCCAGGGAATATTTAATTTCATGTCAACTACCTTATCATTGTGAGCAGATCTGAAATAGCAATGGCGAGCCACAACAACACTGAGGTATATTTAATGTGACATCACCGATTCAAAGCAATCATCCTGGCTTCGAATTGGAGGGGAAATGAATGCCTTATGAACCTTTAAAATCCAAATGATACCCATAGAATATTCACAAACCTAATTTAAGGGGCAGACAAACGTGTCCCAAAAACCACCCTGTTACCTAAAATAGGGCACTACATTTGGCCTCATTCCTATTGGCTCTAGTCAGAAATACTGCTCTGTGTTGGGAATAGGGTGTCATTAGAGACGCCGACAGGCCTCAGGAGGAATAGATCATATGAACCAGGACTCTGACAGGCCTCAGGAGGAATAGATCATATGAACCAGGACTCTGACAGGCCTCAGGAGGAATAGATCATATGAACCAGGACTCTGACAGGCCTCAGGAGGAATAGATCATAGGAACCAGGACTCTGACAGGCCTCCGGAGGAATAGATCATATGAACCAGGACTCTGACAGGCCTCAGGAGGAATAGATCATATGAACCAGGACTCTGACAGGCCTCAGGAGGAATAGATCTGAACCAGGCCTGACAGGCCTCAGGAGGAATAGATCATATGAACCAGGACTCTGACAGGCCTCAGGAGGAATAGATCATATGAACCAGGACTCTGACAGGCCTCTCAGGAGGAATAGATCATATGAACCAGGACTCTGACAGGCCTCAGGAGGAATAGATCATATGAACCAGGACTCTGACAGGCCTCAGGAGGAATAGATCATATGAACCAGGACTCTGACAGGCCTCAGGAGGAATAGATCATATGAACCAGGACTCTGACAGGCCTCAGGAGGAATAGATCATATGAACCAGGACTCTGACAGGCCTCAGGAGGAATAGATCATATGAACCAGGACTCTGACAGGCCTCAGGAGGAATAGATCATATGAACCAGGACTCTGACAGGCCTCAGGAGGAATAGATCATATGAACCAGGACTCTGACAGGCCTCAGGAGGAATAGATCATATGAACCAGGACTCTGACAGGCCTCAGGAGGAATAGATCATATGAACCAGGACTCTGACAGGCCTCAGGAGGAATAGATCATATGAACCAGGACTCTGACAGGCCTCAGGAGGAATAGATCATATGAACCACGACTCTGACAGGCCTCAGGAGGAATAGATCATATGAACCAGGACTCTGACAGGCCTCAGGAGGAATAGATCATATGAACCAGGAATCTGCCAGGCCTCAGGAGGAATAGATCATAGGAACAAGACTCTGAAGATGTGTACACAGAAGGATAAAATCTCGTACATTAGATGTGATTTTCTGGGTGAAATATATTCAGCTTTCCACATGTCCATTCGTATTACTAGAATTCAATATCTGATTTGACACCCACTGACTAGTTTGAACTAAGGTGAGGTCATAAAACATGCATAGTGTGATTTCTGCCGGGTTCAACAAACATTACAGACACTGTAACGTGGAGAGGTTGTGAAGTTTAATGTTTAAAACTGCAGCAGTTTCTTTTCTCACATCAGATACATTGTTAATAATATTTACATCAAACATCAAACTCCATGTAAAAAATACAAGTTGAAATGTCTCACATAAGGTATTTTAGAGTTCCCTAGCAGTGGCAACACACACAATGATTACAAGCTCATGTTTCCACATTGATCCAGATCAGAATTCCTCCTTCCACGGATAAAATAATTAAATAAAAACACTTATGTTTAAAAAATGCAACCAAAACGTACAAAATAAAAGAAAAGAGATGATAAGTAAATGCATGGCAATCATCTTTCTGTAGAACATTCATAAGGAGATATCTGAATATCAATAGGAGGCATATAGATGTGGGCATTAAAACATTTGTTTTATACAGATTCTTGTGCTATACTAACGCTAGTAGACACTAAAGAGCAATTGTTGGACAATTGTTGTTTTGCCAATACCCCGAGATAACCTACACTCTCCGTAAGGATTCTTCAGCGATCTCACCCAAAAGGGTTCCAGCAGGAACCAAAAGGTTTCTACAGGACGTGTAACCAATCAGGGTCCTTCTATGGGGACAGCCGAGGAACGCGTTTGGAACTAACCAATCAGGGCCCTTCTATGGGCACAGCCGAGGAACGCGTTTGGAACTAACCAATCAGGGTCCTTCTATGGGGACAGCCGAGGAACACTTTGGAACTAACCAATCAGGGTCCTTCTATGGGGACAGCCGAGGAACGCGTTTGGAACTAACCGATCAGGGCCCTTCTATGGGCACAGCCGAGGAACGCGTTTGGAACTAACCGATCAGGGTCCTTCTATGGGGACAGCCGAGGAACGCGTTTGGAACTAACCGATCAGGGCCCTTCTATGGGGACAGCCGAGGAACGCGTTTGGAACTAACCGATCAGGGTCCTTCTATGGGGACAGCCGAGGAACGCGTTTGGAACTAACCAATCAGGGTCCTTCTATGGGGACAGCCGAGGAACGCGTTTGGAACTAACCAATCAGGGCCCTTCTATGGGGACAGCCGAGGAACGCGTTTGGAACTAACCAATCAGGGTCCTTCTATGGGGACAGCCGAGGAACGCGTTTGGAACTAACCAATCAGGGTCCTTCTATGGGGACAGCCGAGGAACGCGTTTGGAACTAACCAATCAGGGCCCTTCTATGGGGACAGCCGAGGAACGCGTTTGGAACTAACCAATCAGGGTCCTTCTATGGGGACAGCCGAGGAACGCGTTTGGAACTGACCAATCAGGGTCCTTCTATGGGGACAGCCGAGGAACGCGTTTGGAACTGACCAATCAGGTTCCTTCTATGGGGACAGCCGAGGAACGCGTTTGGAACTAACCAATCAGGGTCCTTCTATGGGGACAGCCGAGGAACGCGTTTGGAACTAACCAATCAGGGTCCTTCTATGGGGACAGCCGAGGAACGCGTTTGGAACTAACCAATCAGGGTCCTTCTATGGGGACAGCCGAGGAACGCGTTTGGAACTAACCAATCAGGGTCCTTCTATGGGGACAGCCGAGGAACGCGTTTGGAACTAACCAATCAGGGTCCTTCTATGGGGACAGCCGAGGAACGCGTTTGGAACTAACCAATCAGGGTCCTTCTATGGGGACAGCCGAGGAACGCGTTTGGAACTAACCAATCAGGGTCCTTCTATGGGGACAGCCGAGGAACGCGTTTGGAACTAACCAATCAGGGTCCTTCTATGGGGACAGCCGAGGAACGCGTTTGGAACTAACCAATCAGGGTCCTTCTATGGGGACAGCCGAGGAACGCGTTTGGAACTAACCAATCAGGGTCCTTCTATGGGGACAGCCGAGGAACGCGTTTGGAACTAACCAATCAGGGTCCTTCTATGGGGACAGCCGAGGAACGCGTTTGGAACTAACCAATCAGGGTCCTTCTATGGGGACAGCCGAGGAACGCGTTTGGAACTAACCAATCAGGGTCCTTCTATGGGGACAGCCGAGGAACGCGTTTGGAACTAACCAATCAGGGTCCTTCTATGGGGACAGCCGAGGAACGCGTTTGGAACTAACCAATCAGGGTCCTTCTATGGGGACAGCCGAGGAACGCGTTTGGAACTAACCAATCAGGGTCCTTCTATGGGGACAGCCGAGGAACGCGTTTGGAACTAACCAATCAGGGTCCTTCTATGGGGACAGCCGAGAACGCGTTTGGAACTAACCAATCAGGGTCCTTCTATGGGGACAGCCGAGGAACGCGTTTGGAACTAACCAATCAGGGTCCTTCTATGGGGACAGCCGAGGAACGCGTTTGGAACTAACCAATCAGGGTCCTTCTATGGGGACAGCCGAGGAACGCGTTTGGAACTAACCAATCAGGGTCCTTCTATGGGGACAGCCGAGGAACGCGCGTTTGGAACTAACCAATCAGGGTCCTTCTATGGGGACAGCCGAGGAACGCGTTTGGAACTAACCAATCAGGGTCCTTCTATGGGGACAGCCGAGGAACGCGTTTGGAACTAACCAATCAGGGTCCTTCTATGGGGACAGCCGAGGAACGCGTTTGGAACTAACCAATCAGGGTCCTTCTATGGGGACAGCCGAGGAACGCGTTTGGAACTAACCAATCAGGGTCCTTCTATGGGGACAGCCGAGGAACGCGTTTGGAACTAACCAATCAGGGTCCTTCTATGGGGACAGCCGAGGAACGCGTTTGGAACTAACCAATCAGGGTCCTTCTATGGGGACAGCCGAGGAACGCGTTTGGAACTAACCAATCAGGGTCCTTCTATGGGGACAGCCGAGGAACGCGTTTGGAACTAACCAATCAGGGTCCTTCTATGGGGACAGCCGAGGAACGCGTTTGGAACTAACCAATCAGGGTCCTTCTATGGGGACAGCCGAGGAACGCGTTTGGAACTAACCAATCAGGGTCCTTCTATGGGGACAGCCGAGGAACGCGTTTGGAACTAACCAATCAGGGTCCTTCTATGGGGACAGCCGAGGAACGCGTTTGGAACTAACCAATCAGGGTCCTTCTATGGGGACAGCCGAGGAACGCGTTTGGAACTAACCAATCAGGGTCCTTCTATGGGGACAGCCGAGGAACGCGTTTGGAACTAACCAATCAGGGCCCTTCTATGGGGACAGCCGAGGAACACTTCCTTCTAAGTGTGTAACTGTTTAGTGTCCACTGCTGCAGCAGTTTGTATCTAAGGGAAAGTCTGGACAAAGAATTGATTTTGTTGCATTTTTTGAGATAAAAAAATATTTATTTTGGGGAGGGAATTTTATAGGGTAAAGATTTGTGTGCACACTTTTCCTAAATACTTTAAATATGATGAATTCCCACGTCGGCTCTATGCCTGGAAATGCCCTTGTCCGGAGCAAAGGATCCCAACTTCAAACTTCAAATGATCTTATCTAGTTTATTACGATAGTCCTCTGTGACTCTAAATAATATGGGTTGTGTCTGATCTCTGTCAGATTGGTCAAAATCCTAAATGAATCAGGAATGAGCAGGGTCACTTAAACCATAAGGACATGAAGTATATGAAGTGCAACAGGGCCACTCATGGTCTGGATAGTTCTCTACTTTTGATTAATTTAAACAAACAACATTGGAATCCCCGTGGTCACAACCATAAACTGTCAGCTCCATTTGCCTGATAGATTAAGATAGGATATTCATTTAGGTTCAAATACAGCGTATTGCATTAATGAGGTTTTAGTAATAAAGGAAGTAAAGTAATTAAATAAATAATCACAATTATACTCCACTTGAATGAAGATTTAAAAATGTAATTTTTGTAGACAATGTAAAACATTAACTCAATCAAATTTGTTCACTGGGGATTTTAGAATGAATCATTTATTTATTTTACTAATTTTTGTATTGAACTTTTCTGTTCAGAGTATCTGTTCAGAGTATCTGTTCAGTGTATCTGTTCAGAGTATCTGGTCAGAGTATCTGGTCAGAGTATCTGGTCAGAGTATCTGTTCAGAGTATCTGTTCAGAGTATCTGGTCAGAGTATCTGGTCAGTGTATCTGTTCAGAGTATCTGTTCAGAGTATCTGGTCAGAGTATCTGTTCAGAGTATCTGTTCAGAGTATCTGGTCAGAGTATCTGTTCAGAGTATCTGTTCAGAGTATCTGGTCAGAGTATCTGTTCAGAGTATCTGTTCAGTGTATCTGTTCAGTGTATCTGTTCAGTGTATCTGTTCAGAGTATCTGTTCAGAGTATCTGTTCAGAGTATCTGTTCAGTGTATCTGTTCAGAGTATCTGTTCAGAGTATCTGTTCAGAGTATCTGGTCAGTGTATCTGTTCAGAGTATCTGTTCAGAGTATCTGTTCAGAGTATCTGTTCAAAGTATCTGTTCAGAGTATCTGTTCAGAGTATCTGGTCAGAGTATCTGTTCAGTGTATCTGTTCAGAGTATCTGTTCAGAGTATCTGTTCAGAGTATCTGTTCAGTGTATCTGTTCAGTGTATCTGTTCAGTGTATCTGTTCAGAGTATCTGTTCAGAGTATCTGTTCAGAGTATCTGGTCAGAGTATCTGGTCAGAGTATCTGTTCAGAGTATCTGTTCAGAGTATCTGTTCAGAGTATCTGTTCAGAGTATCTGTTCAGTGTATCTGGTCAGAGTATCTGGTCAGTGTATCTGTTCAGAGTATCTGTTCAGAGTATCTGGTCAGAGTATCTGTTCAGAGTATCTGTTCAGAGTATCTGGTCAGAGTATCTGTTCAGAGTATCTGTTCAGAGTATCTGGTCAGAGTATCTGTTCAGAGTATCTGTTCAGTGTATCTGTTCAGTGTATCTGTTCAGTGTATCTGTTCAGAGTATCTGTTCAGAGTATCTGTTCAGAGTATCTGTTCAGTGTATCTGTTCAGTGTATCTGTTCAGAGTATCTGTTCAGTGTATCTGTTCAGTGTATATGTTCAGTGTATCTGTTCAGTGTATCTGTTCAGAGTAGTTGTATCTGTTCAGAGTATCTGTTCAGTGTATCTGTTCAGTGTATCTGTTCAGAGTATCTGTTCAGAGTATCTGTTCAGAGTATCTGTTCAGTGTATCTGTTCAGTGTATCTGTTCAGAGTATCTGTTCAGAGTATCTGTTCAGAGTATCTGTTCAGTGTATCTGTTCAGAGTATCTGTTCAGAGTATCTGTTCAGAGTATCTGTTCAGTGTATCTGTTCAGAGTATCTGTTCAGAGTATCTGTTCAGAGTATCTGTTCAGAGTATCTGTTCAGAGTATCTGTTCAGAGTATCTGTTCAGAGTATCTGTTCAGAGTATCTGTTCAGAGTATCTGTTCAGAGTATCTGTTCAGAGTATCTGTTCAGTGTATCTGTTCAGAGTATCTGTTCAGAGTATCTGTTCAGAGTATCTGTTCAGTGTATCTGTTCAGTGTATCTGTTCAGTGTATCTGTTCAGTATCTGTTCAGAGTATCTGTTCAGAGTATCTGTTCAGTGTATCTGTTCAGAGTATCTGTTCAGTTCAGAGTATCTGTTCAGTGTATCTGTTCAGAGTATCTGTTCAGAGTATCTGTTCAGAGTATCTGTTCAGTGTATCTGTTCAGAGTATCTGTTCAGAGTATCTGTGTATCTGTTCAGAGTATCTGTTCAGAGTATCTGTTCAGTGTATCTGTTGTATCTGTTCAGTATCTGTTCAGTGTATCTGTTCAGAGTATCTGTTCAGAGTATCTGTTCAGAGTATCTGTTGTATCTGTTCAGTGTATCTGTTCAGAGTATCTGTTCTGTATTCAGAGTATCTGTTCAGAGTATCTGTTCAGTATCTGTTCAGAGTATCTGTTCAGAGTATCTGTTCAGAGTATCTGTTCAGAGTATCTGTTCAGAGTATCTGTTCAGAGTATCTGTTCAGAGTATCTGTTCAGAGTATCTGTTCAGAGTATCTGTTCAGAGTATCTGTTCAGAGTATCTGTTCATCTGTTCAGAGTATCTGGTTCAGAGTATCTGTTCAGAGTATCTGTTCAGAGTATCTGTTCAGAGTATCTGTTCAGAGTATCTGTTCAGAGTATCTGGTCAGAGTATCTGGTCAGAGTATCTGTTCAGAGTATCTGTTCAGAGTATCTGGTCAGAGTATCTGGTCAGAGTATCTGTTCAGAGTATCTGTTCAGAGTATCTGGTCAGAGTATCTGTTCAGAGTATCTGTTCAGAGTATCTGTTCAGTGTATCTGGTCAGAGTATCTGGTCAGTGTATCTGTTCAGAGTATCTGTTCAGAGTATCTGGTCAGAGTATCTGTTCAGTGTATCTGTTCAGAGTATCTGTTCAGAGTATCTGTTCAGAGTATCTGTTCAGAGTATCTGTTCAGAGTATCTGGTCAGAGTATTTGGTCAGAGTATCTGTTCAGAGTATCTGTTCAGAGTATCTGGTCAGAGTATCTGTTCAGAGTATCTGTTCAGAGTATCTGTTCAGAGTATCTGGTCAGAGTATCTGGTCAGTGTATCTGTTCAGAGCATCTGTTCAGTGTATCTGTTCAGAGTATCTGGTCAGAGTATCTGGTCAGAGTATCTGTTCAGAGTATCTGGTCAGAGTATCTGTTCAGAGTATCTGTTCAGAGTATCTGTTCAGAGTATCTGTTCAGAGTATCTGTTCAGAGTATCTGTTCAGAGTATCTGTTCAGAGTATCTGTTCAGAGTATCTGGTCAGAGTATCTGTTCAGAGTATCTGTTCAGAGTATCTGTTCAGAGTATCTGTTCAGAGTATCTGTTCAGAGTATCTGTTCAGAGTATCTGTTCAGAGTATCTGTTCAGAGTATCTGTTCAGAGTATCTGTTCAGAGTATCTGTTCAGAGTATCTGGTCAGAGTATCTGGTCAGAGTATCTGTTCAGAGTATCTGGTCAGAGTATCTGTTCAGTCTATCTGTTCAGAGTATCTGTTCAGAGTATCTGGTCAGAGTATCTGTTCAGAGTATCTGTTCAGAGTATCTGTTCAGAGTATCTGGTCAGAGTATCTGTTCAGAGTATCTGGTCAGAGTATCTGGTCAGAGTATCTGTTCAGAGTATCTGTTCAGAGTATCTGGTCAGAGTATCTGTTCAGAGTATCTGTTCAGAGTATCTGTTCAGAGTATCTGTTCAGAGTATCTGTTCAGAGTATCTGTTCAGAGTATCTGTTCAGAGTATCTGTTCAGAGTATCTGTTCAGAGTATCTGTTCAGAGTATCTGGTCAGAGTATCTGTTCAGTCTATCTGTTCAGAGTATCTGTTCAGAGTATCTGGTCAGTGTATCTGTTCAGAGTATCTGTTCAGAGTATCTGTTCAGAGTATCTGTTCAGAGTATCTGTTCAGTGTATCTGTCACTGACGGCTAACCACTTAAGATATTAATATTCCGAAAAAAATATGTTTTTCTGTTCTGCAACATAGGCTTGAACTAGAAGTATAAATCAAAAGGATAATTGTTAAAGTGCAATGCCTTTTATGGTATCTGACAGAGGTGAAACAAATTAATAGGATTTTCTTTTACATGCTTTGATAGCTCATAATTCGGTCTGACAAAATATATATTTCACATGTGTCAAATGAGATTGTAACTTCTTTCAAGAATCCCTGAGCATATACTGTAAATAATATTAAATCTAGGGGAGGAGGAGGAGGATGGGGAGAAGGAGGAGGATGTGGAGGTGGAGGAGGATGGGGAGGTGGAGGAGGAGGATGTGGAGGAGGAGGAGGATGTGGAGGAGGAGGAGGAGGATGTGGAGAAGGGGGAGGAGGAGGATGTGGAGGAGGGGGAGGAGGATGTGGAGGAGGAGGAGGATGTGGAGGAGGAGGAGGATGTGGAGGTGGAGGAGGAGGAGTGGAGGTGTAGGAGGAGGAGGATGTGGAGGTGGAGGTGGAGGTGGAGGAGGAGGATGTGGAGGTGGAGGAGGAGGATGTGGAGGACAAGGAGGATGTGGAGGTGGAGGAGGAGGAGGTGGAGGTGGAGGTGGAGGAGGAGGATGTGGAGGAGGAGGATGTGGAGGTGGAGGAGGAGGTGGAGGTGGAGGAGGAGGATGTGGAGGAGGAGGATGTGGAGGTGGAGAAGGAGGATGTGGAGAAGGAGGATGTGGAGGACACTGAACTTTCATTCTATGCAAATACAGTTGTGTTTGTGTGACAGTGCTGTTTCAGTGTTAATAGCTTCTAACTGGCTTTTTGATCAAACACATTATGGTCTGAACTCAACACTGTCACAGTGTAGCCTGGTTCTATGGTAAATAACTGGCATCCTATAGTATTTCACTGTTCCTTCTCTAAAAAATACAATAACCTACTATTCGCTGCAAGATGAATGTTAGATAGCTTGATTTGAAACTCTTTATAGCAATATATTTCTTAAAACCGTGTTCAAAAATATTGAAATAAGACAAAGAAAGGTGTGGTTTGTCCTAGAAAAGGTCTCCTGGCCACCCTCGAGCCGCGACCAAAACATCTAAATCACCTTTCTAAAATGTGTCACAAATACATTTTGTGAGGTTATTTGCTCTTTCACATGTTTTGAGGACAGCCCTGGTTGGTGTGTGATTGTCACATTGGTCTATTGGACCTGCAAGTCTCAGGAACTCCTTCCCTTCCTTCTGATTAATACGTCACAAAGCATTATGGACCTCATTAGATCGCTGACTGGAGCTATTTCACATACAGATATGGAGTGTCAGCGCTGGACATGGAAACTGGCACCATTACCATCCCAGTGGACCAAAATGGATGATGAATGTAAACGTTGTCTTGAAAACAAATTAACATCTCATTAACTGTATGGTATGATGTCATTAACTGTATGGTATGATGTCATTAACAGTGTGGTATGATGTCAATAACTGTGTGGTATGATGTCATTAACTGTATGGTATGATGTCATTGACTGTATGGTATGATGTCATTAACAGTGTAGTATGATATCATTAACAGTGTGGTATGATGTCAATAACTGTGTGGTATGATGTCATTAACTGTATGGTATGATGTCATTGACTGTATGGTATGATGTCATTGACTGTATGGTATGATGTCATTAACTGTATGGTATGATGTCATTAACTGTATGGTATGATGTCATTAACTGTATGGTATGATGTCATTAACTGTATGGTATGATGTCATTAACTGTACGGTATGATGTCATTAACTGTATGGTATGATGTCATTAACTGTATGGTACAATGTCATTAACTGTATGGTATGATGTCATTAACTATATGGTGATGTCATTAACTGTATGGTATTGGTATGATGTCATTAACTGTATGGTATGATGTCATTAACTGTATGGTATGATGTCATTAACTGTACGGTATGATGTCATTAACTGTATGGTATGATGTCATTAACTGTATGGTATGATGTCATTAACTGTATGGTACAATGTCATTAACTGTATGGTATGATGTCATTAACTATATGGTGATGTCATTAACTGTATGGTATTGGTATGATGTCATTAACAGTGTGGTATGATGTCAATAACTGTATGGTATGATGTCATTAACTGTATGGTATGATGTCATTAACAGTGTGGTATGATGTCAATAACTGTATGGTATGATGTCATTAACTGTATGGTATGATGTCATTAACTGTATGGTACGATGTCATTAACTGTGTGGTATGATGTCATTAACTGTGTGGTATGATGTCATTAACTGTATGGAATGATGCCATTAACTGTATGGTATGATGTCATTAACAGTGTGGTATGATGTCAATAACTGTATGGTATGATGTCATTAACTGTATGGTATGATGTCATTAACTTTATGGTACGATGTCATTAACTGTGTGGTATGATGTCATTAACTGTGTGGTATGATGTCATTAACTGTATGGAATGATGCCATTAACTGTATGGTATGATGTCATTAACTGTATGGTATGATGTCATTATCTGTATGGTATGATGTCATTAACTGTATGGTATGATGCCATTAACTGTATGGTATGATGTCATTGACTGTATGGTATGATGTCATTAACTGTATGGTATGATGTCATTAACTGTATGGTACAATGTCATTAACTGTATGGTACGATGTCATTAACTGTATGGTATGATGTCATTAACTGTATGGTACGATGTCATTAACTGTATCTTATGATGTCATTAACTCTATGGTTACGTCAGTCACTGTATGGAATGATGTCATTAACTGTATGGAATGATGTCATTAACTGTATGGTATGATGTCATTAACTGTATGGTATGATGTCATTAACTGTATGGTATGATGTCATTAACTGTATGGTATGATGTCATTAACTGTATGGTATGATGTCATTAACTGTATGGTACGATGTCATTAACTGTATCTTATGATGTCATTAACTCTATGGTTACGTCAGTCACTGTATGGAATGATGTCATTAACTGTATGGAATGATGTCATTAACTGTATGGTATGATGTCATTAACTGTATGGTATGATGTCATTAACTGTATGGTATGATGTCATTAACTGTATGGTATGATGTCATTAACTGTATGGTACAATGTCATTAACTGTATCTTATGATGTCATTAACTCTATGGTTACGTCAGTCACTGTATGGAATGGTGTCATTAACTGTATGGAATGATGTCATTAACTGTATGGTATGACGTCATTAAAGCTATGGTATGATGTCATTAACTGTATGGTACAATGTCATTAACTGTATGGTATGATGTCATTAACTGTATGGTATGATGTCATTAACTGTATGGTATCATGTCATTAACTGTATGGTATGATGTCATTAACTGTATGGTATGATGTCATTAACTGTATGGTATGATGTCATTAACTGTGTGGTACAATGTCATTAACTGTATGGTATGATGTCATTAACTATATGGTGATGTCATTAACTGCATGGTATGATGTCATTAACTGTGTGGTATGATGTCATTAACTGTATGGTATGATGTCATTAACTGTATGGTATGATGTCATTAACTGTATGGTACGATGTCATTAACTGTGTGGTATGATGTCATTAACTGTATGGTATGATGTCATTAACTGTATGGTATGATGTCATTAACTGTATGGTATGATGTCATTAACTGTACGGTATGATGTCATTAACTGTATGGTATGATGTCATTAACTGTATGGTATGATGTCATTAACTGTACGGTATGATGTCATTAACTGTATGGTATGATGTCATTAACTGTATGGTATGATGTCATTAACTGTATGGTATCATGTCATTAACTGTATGGTATGATGTCATTAACTGTATGGTATGATGTCATTCACTGTGTGGTATGATGTCATTAACTGTATGGTATGATGTCATTAACTCTATGGTTATGTCAGTAACTGTATGGACTGATGTCATTAACTGTATGGAATGATGTCATTAACTGTATGGTATGACGTCATTAAAGCTATGGTATGATGTCATTAACTGTATGGTACAATGTCATTAACTGTATGGTATGATGTCATTAACTGTATGGTATGATGTCATTAACTGTATGGTATGACGTCATTAAAGCTATGGTATGATGTCATTAACTGTATGGAATGATGTCATTAACTGTATGGTATGATGTCATTAACTGTATGGTATGATGTCATTAACTGTATGGTATGACGTCATTAAAGCTATGGTATGATGTCATTAACTATATGGTATGATGTCATTAACTGTATGGTATCATGTCATTAACTGTATGGTATCATGTCATTAACTGTATGGTATGATGTCATTAACTGTGTGGTATGATGTCATTAACTGTATGGTTTCATGTCATTAACTGTATGGTATGATGTCATTAACTGTATGGTATGATGTCATTAACTGTATGGTATGATGTCATTAACTGTGTGGTATGATGTCATTAACTGTATGGTATGATGTCATTAACTGTATGGTATGATGTCATTAACTGTATGGTATGATGTCATTAACTGTGTGGTATGATGTCATTAACTGTATGGTATGATGTCATTAACTGTATGGTATGATGTCATTAACTGTGTGGTATGATGTCATTAACTGTATGGTATGATGTCATTAACTGTATGGTATGATGCCATTAACTGTATGGTGTATGATGTCATTAACTGTATGGTTCATGCCATTAACTGTATGGTATGATGTCATTAACTGTGTGGTACAATGTCATTAGCTGTGTGGTATGATGTCATTAACTGTATGGTTCATGCCATTAACTGTATGGTATGATGTCATTAACTGTATGGTATGATGTCATTAACTCTATGGTTATGTCATTAACTGTATGGTATGATGTCATTAACTGTATGGTATGACATCATTAAAGCTATGGTATGATGTCATTAACTGTATGGTATGATGTCATTAACTGTATGGTACAATGTAATTAACTGTATGGTCTGATGTCATTGACTGTATGGTCTGATGTCATTAACTGTATGGGAAGCTCTGTCTGTGACATCATACCATCATCAACTACCGGACAATAATTAGAAGAAAAAACATTATGGAGCAAATACATCTGTTTCAAAAAATAAAATACAAGATTTAAAAGAATACAAGATTTTCTACAATTTTAAAACAGTAATTTGGATTTAGAGCCCTTAGCTTGAAGTTATATGTTATGGGGGTGACAACATTCACTGTTAGTAATCCAAAATAACCAAATCAGTCCAAATTGTAGATGTTTTTGTGAGGAGTGATCCAGGTTAAACTGCCAATTATCCTGTTGATATAGTCCATGTCAAATATGTATTATTAAAAACAAAGGTGACAGAAATAAAACGTCATGTATTTTCACCATCACACACGCAATCACACATACATGTAAGTATTTATAAAGAAGCAAGCAATGATTATTAACAAACATTAAACAAAAATCCATAAATACAAAATTGTATACCAATCAAGAGAAAAGAGGTCCCTACTACTGTGGGAAGAGAAAAGAGGTCCCTACTACTGTGGGAAGAGAAAAGAGGTCCCTACTACTGTGGGAAGAGAAAAGAGGTCCCTACTACTGTGGGAAGAGAAAAGAGGTCCCTACTACTGTGGGAAGAGAAAAGAGGTCCCTACTACTGTGGGAAGAGAAAAGAGGTCCCTACTACTGTGGGAAGAGAAAAGAGGTCCCTACTACTGTGGGAAGAGAAAAAGAGGTCCCTACTACTGTGGGAAGAGAAAAGAGGTCCCTACTACTGTGGGAAGAGAAAAGAGGTCCCTACTACTGTGGGAAGAGAAAAGAGATCCCTACTACTGTGGGAAGAGAAAATAGGTCCCTACTACTGTGGGAAGAGAAAAGAGGTCCCTACTACTGTGGGAAGAGAAAAGAGGTCCCTACTACTGTGGGAAGAGAAAAGAGGTCCCTATCAACGTGGGAAGAGAAAAGAGGTCCCTACTACTGTGGGAAGAGAAAAGAGGTCCCTACTACTGTGGGAAGAGAAAAGAGGTCCCTACTACTGTGGGAAGAGAAAATAGGTCCCTACTACTGTGGGAAGAGAAAAAGAGGTCCCTACTACTGTGGGAAGAGAAAAGAGGTCCCTACTACTGTGGGAAGAGAAAAGAGGTCCCTACTACTGTGGGAAGAGAAAAGAGGTCCCTACTACTGTGGGAAGAGAAAAGAGGTCCCTATCACTGTGGGAAGAGAAAAGAGGTCCCTACTACTGTGGGAAGAGATAAGAGGTCCCTACTACTGTGGGAAGAGAAAAGAGGTTCCAACTACTGTGGGAAGAGAAAAGAGGTCCCTATCACTGTGGGAAGAGAAAAGAGGTCCCTACTACTGTGGGAAGAGAAAAGAGGTCCCTACTACTGTGGGAAGAGAAAAGAGGTCCCTATCACTGTGGGAAGAGAAAGAGGTCCCTACTACTGTGGGAAGAGAAAAGAGGTCCCTACTACTGTGGGAAGAGAAAAGAGGTCCCTATCACTGTGGGAAGAGAAAAGAGGTCCCTACTACTGTGGGAAGAGAAAAGAGGTCCCTACTACTGTGGGAAGAGAAAAGAGGTCCCTACTACTGTGGGAAGAGAAAAGAGGTTCCTACTACTGTGGGAAGAGAAAAGAGGTCCCTACTACTGTGGGAAGAGAAAAGAGGTCCCTACTACTGTGGGAAGAGAAAAGAGGTCCCTACTACTGTGGGAAGAGAAAAGAGGTCCCTACTACTGTGGGAAGAGAAAAGAGGTCCCTACTACTGTGGGAAGAGAAAAAGAGGTCCCTACTACTGTGGGAAGAGAAAAGAGGTCCCTACTACTGTGGGAAGAGAAAAGAGGTCCCTACTACTGTGGGAAGAGAAAAGAGGTCCCTACTACTGTGGGAAGAGAAAAAGAGGTCCCTACTACTGTGGGAAGAGAAAAGAGATCCCTACTACTGTGGGAAGAGAAAATAGGTCCCTACTACTGTGGGAAGAGAAAAGAGGTCCCTACTACTGTGGGAAGAGAAAAGAGGTCCCTACTACTGTGGGAAGAGAAAAGAGGTCCCTACTACTGTGGGAAGAGAAAAGAGGTCCCTACTACTGTGGGAAGAGAAAAGAGATCCCTACTACTGTGGGAAGAGAAAATAGGTCCCTACTACTGTGGGAAGAGAAAAGAGGTCCCTACTACTGTGGGAAGAGAAAAGAGGTCCCTACTACTGTGGGAAGAGAAAAGAGGTCCCTACTACTGTGGGAAGAGAAAAGAGGTCCCTACTACTGTGGGAAGAGAAAAGAGGTCCCTACTACTGTGGGAAGAGAAAAGAGGTCCCTACTACTGTGGGAAGAGAAAATAGGTCCCTACTACTGTGGGAAGAGAAAAGAGGTCCCTACTACTGTGGGAAGAGAAAATAGGTCCCTACTACTGTGGGAAGAGAAAAGAGGTCCCTACTACTGTGGGAAGAGAAAAGAGGTCCCTACTACTGTGGGAAGAGAAAAAGAGGTCCCTACTACTGTGGGAAGAGAAAAGAGATCCCTACTACTGTGGGAAGAGAAAATAGGTCCCTACTACTGTGGGAAGAGAAAAGAGGTCCCTACTACTGTGGGAAGAGAAAAGAGGTCCCTACTACTGTGGGAAGAGAAAAAGAGGTCCCTACTACTGTGGGAAGAGAAAAGAGATCCCTACTACTGTGGGAAGAGAAAATAGGTCCCTACTACTGTGGGAAGAGAAAAGAGGTCCCTACTACTGTGGGAAGAGAAAAGAGGTCCCTACTACTGTGGGAAGAGAAAAGAGGTCCCTATCACTGTGGGAAGAGAAAAATAGATCCCTATCACTGTGGGAAGAGAAAAGAGGTCCCTACTACTGTGGGAAGAGAAAATAGGTCCCTAGTACTGTGGGAAGAGAAAATAGGTCCCTAGTACTGTGGGAAGAGAAAAGAGGTCCCTATCAACGTGGGAAGAGAAATAGTAAGAAATAGAACAAAATAACATCTCGAGTGACACAGTGGTGTATATTGTACATTGTTGAACACTTGGCAAAAGTCAAAAATGAACATATACAAGGATATGGAAGCAATCAAGACATTGAGGACAGCTCGTTGAAGAACACACCTACAGTAGTGTGGTGAGGGTGAGGTGAGACTGAGTGGAGTGGAACGTGACGGCAGTGGTGTCTACAATAACAGCACAAGGTGAGGGGTCCTACTGACAGCCTCGGTGGAACATGCAGTGCACAACACACAAGGTTTTAAGGTCCACAAACTACTGACACTTCCATCATAGCAGGGGATGCCCACTCCATCAGGCTCATAGGACAGACAGAGAGAGAGAGAGGTGGATGGCGAGGGGGCGGGGGGGGCATACACACCCTTAGAGCTTCCGGTTACACCAGCTCTGATGATGGCTCTTACTGGGCTGGAGCTCCAGATTGATTTCGGGGCGTCACACGGACTGCTCCTTAGGGAAGAGGGGCCGTGGAGCCTCGCCCTGACCTTGGCCTTGGGCAGGGTAGCTGGCGGGGTACAGGGGGTTGTTGGACGGAGGATGTGTGTAGGGATTCTGGGGTAAGAAGGTAACGGGAGGGGGGTAGGCCTGAGTTGGTTGTGACTCGAGACAGTGTTCCTTGTTGTAGACTCGATGGTAGCTCACATGTTCAGCCGGGTTTGATAGTTCGTGTCTCCCACAGTTCTGTGGAAACAAAGGCAGAATGAAAACAAACTTTACATAAAGATGTTTGTTTTTATACGTCCGCGTAGTACCACTGCTGCTCCACTAGTTACAACAGCTTTCCACCAATAGTATTTACAGTGTGACTACAGTTCTGACAACATTTTTTCAACAAGGGACGGGGGGATCAATCAGGATGAGGACAAGTAGCATGTATCCTCCTCTCACTCAGGATGAGGACAAGTAGCACGTATCCTCCTCTCAATCAGGATGAGGACAAGTAGCACGTATCCTCCTCTCAATCAGGATGAGGACAAGTAGCACGTATCCTCCTCTCAATCAGGATGAGGACAAGTAGCACGTATCCTGCTCTCACTCAGGATGAGGACAAGTAGCACGTATCCTCCTCTCACTCAGGATGAGGACAAGTAGCACGTATCCTCCTCTCACTTGGCTTGGATAGCAACAAAGTACATTCATGATGAAATGGTGTATTTCGTTACATCCTGTTGCACAGGAAATGCCTCCAAAAATAGATGCTTTGAGAGTGTAAATAAAGTGCCACAAAATGCACAAAAAATGTCTCACATGTCCTGTGCTTCCTTCCTGTTAGAAGGTAACGCAACTCAAGGGCAGAACCTGTCCTACATGTCATCATGATACCTACATCCTATTTATCAAGATTATTTTGATGATCTGTGTATTTGTTTTAATGTTTAGTGATAGTTGTTGGTTGTTGGTTGTTTTTTCATTACCACTATGGACCGTCCTCCTAACAGGTCATAATGATCACCGACTGTAGACACCTGCAGAATCAAAAACTACGGCTTGGCGCTCTGATGAAGGCAGAACTGCCAAAACGCATTAGCCTGTCCTGACAAAAATAAAAAGGTGAAATTAGGTATTTTTTGTCCATTTTAAATAAACTTGGGTGGGTGGGTAACGATGCTTCGTGGGTGTCAGTTGTCTATATGTACAGATGGTCCCTGGTTCGAGCCCGGGTAGGTGTGAGGGGACCCACTAAAGCTATACTGTTACATTGATGCTGTTGACCCGGATCACTGGTTGCTACGGGAAAGGAGGAGGTCAAAAGGGGGGTACGCTAATAGCGTTTCAATCGGTGACGTCACTCGCTCTGAGACCTTGAAGTAGTTGTTCCCCCCTGCTCTGCAAAGGCTGCGTATTTTGTGGAGCGATGGGTAACGATGCTTCGTGGGTGTCAGTTGTTCGAGCCCGGGTCGGGGCGAGGAGGGGGACGAAAGTTCTACTGTTACACCACTGTTTTGTCCTCGCTTGACTTTTTTCCTTTCACCTTTTTCACCCTAGACTTCATCTGGAATGGATCTGCGGTATCTCCTCCAGGAGAAAAAGCTATGTAATATTACACTTTCTCATTGCAGTCGCTCCAGTCATAATATACAGGAGAACTATTACCTTAATGTGAGGATAGCCGAGTTGCAAGCCCGGCTTCAGATCCAAATGTTAGACCAGGACAATTAAAGAATGATGCAGCATCTCTGCCACCAGTAAAGACGAGTAGTAGTGTTTGTCCCCCTGCACTGTCCCCCTGCACTGTCCCCCTGCACTGTCCCCCTGTACTGTCCCCCTGTACTGTCCCCCTTCACTGTCCCCCTGTCACTGTCTGTCCCCTGCACTGTCCCCCCTTCACTGTCCCCCTGCACTGTCCCCCTGTACTGTCCCCCTGCACTGTCCCCCTGCGCTGTCCCCCTGTACTGTCCCCCTGTACTGTCCCCCTGTACTGTCCCCCTGTGCTGTCCCCCTGCGCTGTCCCCCTGCGCTGTCCCCCTGCACTGTCCCCCTGTACTGTCCCCCTGCACTGTCCCCCTGTACTGTCCCCCTGCACTGTCCCCCTGTACTGTCCCCCTGTACTGTCCCCCTGCACTGTCCCCCTGCGCTGTCCCCCTGCACTGTCCCCCTGTACTGTCCCCCTGCACTGTCCCCCTGCACTGTCCCCCTGTACTGTCCCCCTGTACTGTCCCCCTGTACTGTCCCCCTGTACTGTCCCCCTGCGCTGTCCCCCTGCGCTGTCCCCCTGCACTGTACCCCTGTACTGTCCCGCTGTACTGTCCCCCTGCACTGTCCCCCTGTCCCCGCTGTCTCCCTGCACTGTCCCCCTGCACTGTCCCCCTGTACTGTCCCCCTGCGCTGTCCCCCTGCACTGTCCCCCTGTACTGTCCCCGTGTACTGTCCCCCTGTACTGTCCCCCTGCACTGTCCCCCTGTACTGTCCCCCTGCACTGTCCCCCTGTACTGTCCCCCTGTACTGTACTGTACTGTCCCCCTGTACTGTCCCCCTGTACTGTCCCCCTGCACTGTCCCCCTGTACTGTCCCCCTGTACTGTCCCCCTGTACTGTCCCCCTGTACTGTCCCCCTGTACTGTCCACCTGTACTGTCCCCCTGCACTGTCCTCCTGTACTGTCCCCCTGCACTGTCCCCCTGTACTGTCCCCTTGTACTGTCCCCCTGTACTGTCCCCCTACACTGTCCCTCCGGGCTGTCACCCTGCACTGTCCCCCAGCACTGTCCCTCCGGGCTGTCACCCTGCACTGTCCCCCTGCACTGTCCCTCCGGGCTGTCACCCTGTACTGTCCCCCTGCACTGTCCCTCCGGGCTGTCACCCTGCACTGTCCCCCTGCACTGTCCCCGCAGCCGGACAATTTTCTCACGGCTTCTGGAAAGAAATTCAGTCGGCTAGTCCGACGTAAAGGCTAATCTGAGGATGGTGCTGTCTGAGGCTTAAACTGGCGAGAGTAGAGGGATACTGTTATCTACGTCGGCACCAACAATGTTAGGATGGAAAAGACTAATCTAAACAATTGAAGAATTATTTGCCACATACACAGGTTTAGCAGATGTCAATGCGGGTGTAGCGAAATGCTTCTAGCTCCAACAGTGCAGTAATCTCTAATAAGGTATATATAACTTAACACACAATCTAAAGTAAAGGAATGTAATGAAGAATATATAACATAACTATTCACCCCCAACCCCCCTAAAGTCAATACTTTGTAGAGCCAACTGTTGCAGCAAATACAGATGCAAGTCTCTTGGGGTATGTCTCTATAATTAGGGATTTTTATTTTTTACATTTTTGCCTAAAATGACGTGCCAAATCTAACTACCTGTATCTCAGGCCCTGAAGCCAGCATATGTATATTATTGATACCACTTGAAAGGAAACACTTTGCAGTTTGCGGAAATGTGAATTGAATGTAGGAGAATATAACACAATAGATCTGGTAGAAGATCATACAAAGAAAAAAAACAATATTTTTTTCGACAACAATCTTTGAAATGCAAGAGAAAGGTCCCACATCGAGCCATCACGCTGGTTGTAATTCCAATGGTGTCCACAAGATGGCAGCAGTGTATGTGCAAAGCTTCAGACTTGAACTTGAAGTATGAGCAAACTATATGGCATTTAGTGTGAAGTCACACAGGTACATTTGGGTAAATCGTGAAGGAGACTTTTGCACACATATCACATTTTTTCTGCAAGAATGGACTTTGATTTTGACTTTGATTTAGCTTTTCCAGTATTAGTAGCCACATTATAAGTTCAACATTTGCGAAGGAAAAGGCATGCTGTCGTACAAGATTAGCAGCTACATTTTACAACATACACAGGGTTTCTGGATACTTCCGTAAAGCCCAGCTCATTGGTTATCTAGCTAGCTTCGTTAGTCCCCGATTGATGCTTATTTGACAAAGTTACAGTTGATCAAGTGAAGACCGCCTGCGTCATTGGCGTGCCATGAAGGTGTCGCTCTCTGGACATATTTGGTGTCTTATAGGATATACTACACCCCTAATGATATAATGAAGTCTGGTTACCTTCTAGGATCTCTGATATGGTGTCCTATAGGATATACTACACCCCTAATGATATAGTGAAGTCTGGTTACATTCTAGGATCTCTGATATGGTGTCCTATAGGATATACTACACTCCTAATGATATAGTGGAGTCTGGTTACGTTCTAGGATCTCTGATATGGTGTCCTATAGGATATACTACACCCCTAATGATATAGTGGAGTCTGGTTACCTTCTAGGATCTCTGATATGGTGTCCTATAGGATATACTACACCCCTAATGATATAGTGAAGTCTGGTTACATTCTAGGATCTCTGATATGGTGTCCTATAGGATATACTACACTCCTAATGATATAGTGGAGTCTGGTTACGTTCTAGGATCTCTGATATGGTGTCCTATAGGATATACTACACCCCTAATGATATAGTGGAGTCTGGTTACCTTCTAGGATCTCTGAGGAATACATACAAATGGGATTTGACTGGTTGAAATAACGTTGAGGGTTAGATTTTCACAGATTCCTTTCTTTGCAAATTGAATGAGTGGAAATACAAAATCATTCGTGCATGCTATATGGACCTTTTTAGGATATGATGAAGGATTTTATCTAACAAAACCACACTTCATGTTCTCCCTGGGACCCTTTGGATGATAAATCAGAATGTATCAGAACGCAAAATTTCAGAATGTAAGTACACATTTCACATTCAGAGGTGAATTTATCAAACCTATCGCAGTGAAAAAAAGTGTTTTGTAGTTAGCTCTCCTCAAACAAGAGCATGGCCTTTTTTTCAGTAATAGCAACTGTAAATTGTACAGTGCAGTTAAATTAACAAGAATTTAAGCTTTCAGGCAATATAAGACACTTATATGTACCGACATTTGTTATTTCTCTAAAACCTGCAATCGTGACACAAGGCACTGCTTGATTTACAACTGTCCTGTTGACGGGACACCAATCCCCAGCCACTGGGATTTTTGTCCATTCTTCAAGGCAATACTGCTCCAGCTCCTTCAAGTTGGATGGGTTCCGCTGGTGTACAGCAATCTTTAAGTCGTACCACAGATTCTCAATTGATTTGAGGTCTGGGCTTTAACAAGGCCATTCCAAGACTTTTAAATATTTCCCCTTAAACCACTTGAGTGTTGCTTTAGCAGTATGTTTAGGATCATTGTCCTGCTGGAAGGTGAACCTCCGTCCCAGTCTCAAATCTCTGGATGACTGAAAAAGGTTTCCTTCAAGAATTTCCCTGTATTTAGCGCCATCCATCATTCCTTCAATTCCAACCGAGTTTCCCAATCCCTACCGATGAAAAACATCCCCACAGCATGATGCTGCCAACACCATGCTTCTCCGTGGGGATGGTGTTCTCAGGGTGAAGAGAGGTGGTGGGTTTGCACCAGACATAGTGTTTTCCTTGATGGCCAAAAAGCTACATTTTAGTCTCACCTGACCAGAGTACCTTCTTCCATATGTTTGGGGAGTCTCCCACATGCCTTTTGGAGAACACCAAACATGTTTGCTTATTTATTTCTGGCCACTCTTCCGTAAAGCCCAGCTCTGTGGAGTGTACGGCTTAAAGTGGTTCTATGGACAGATACTCCAATCTCCGCAGTGGAGCTTTGCAGCTCCTTCAGGGTTACTTTTGGTCTCTCTGATTCCCTTATGTTATCACAATCACACCTTGAGTAGCAAATCATGAAACATACCCCCCTGCCCTTCTTCTTCCCTGAGAGATATTTATATCTTTCTACGCAATAAATTGAGAACCCAACTGGCTGAACGGACTCAGACACTATATCCCGAGAGAGCCACGGTTCCGTGAAACAGAGTATGCTACAATCCATGATGTCATTCTCTGGAAGGAATCCTCGCCCTGAGCTCGTCAACTTTATTATCCAGAGACTGAACATCAGTAATATGCTGAACATCAGATAGTAATATGCTGAACATTAGTAATATACTGAACATTAGATAGTAATTAGATAGTAATATACTGAACATTAGATAGTAATATACTGAACATTAGATAGTAATATACTGAACATTAGATAGTAATATACTGAACATTAGATAGTAATATACTGAACATTAGATAGTAATATACTGAACATTAGGTAGTAATATACTGAACATTAGATAGTAATATACTGAACATTAGATAGTAATATACTGAACATTAGATAGTAATATACTGAACATTAGATAGTAATATACTGAACATTAGATAGTAATATACTGAACATTAGGTAGTAATATACTGAACATTAGATAGTAATATACTGAACATTAGATAGTAATATACTGAACATTAGATAGTAATATACTGAACCTCAGATAGTTATTACCATCTGTATGTAATAACACAAAAAATGTCCTGGGGCTAATAAAGTAAGAAATATCACATAAAAACTAAATACTAAAAAAAGCTAGAAGCACAGCAGCCATATCCGTGGGCATCATTATAATCACCAAGCTTCAGCAGGTAATTTAGCTGAATAGATTGTCTCTGGCCCCCTTCCAGTTAGGTGGAGTGATAAACTCTACTGCAGACTCGCAAAACTTAATCACTTAAACGCTGAAAACTGTTTTCGCCCCTCCCAAAAGATAGAATTTGCAGATAACTGTTAGCTTTTCTGGCAGCTTAGTCGGAGTCTGCCACAAGCACAGTCAGTGTAGTCAGCTCAGCTATCCCCATTGAGAAGTGTTTGTGCCTTGATCTTAGTCTGGCAAAACTTAACATGTCAGTGTTTGCCTTAGCAATCCCACTGGAAAACAGAACTCCTCCTTCTCCGTCATATTTTAAAGAGATTGTGATAACACCTCATATCTCAAAATAGGACTACCGAATGTTAGATCCCTCACTTCCAAGACAATCATTGTCAATGAACTAATCACTGATCATAATCTTGATGTGATTAGCCTGACTGAAACTTGGCTCAAGCCTGATGAATTTTACTGTCTTAAATGAGTACTCTCCCCCTGGTTACACTCGTGACCATATTCCCCAAGCATCCCACAAAAGTAGAGGTGTTGCCTACATTTATGACAGCAAATTTCAATTTACGACACAAAATGCTGCGTTTTCGTCTTTCGAGGTTCTAGTCATGAAATCCATGCATCCTGCCTCATCACTTTCTATAGCTACTGTTTACAGGCCTCCTGGGACATACACAGCTGAGTTCCCTCGATTCCTATTGGACCTATCGGACCTAGTCATGGCAAGATATAGTATTCACATTTTCGGCGACTTCAATATTCACATGGGAAAGTCCACAGACCCACTCCCAAAGGCTTTCGGAGTCATCATCGACTCAGTGGGTTTTACCCAACATGTATCTGGACCTACGCAGGAATAGATATTGTGGATCGTGGAATAGATATTGTGGATCGTGGAATAGATATTGTGGATTGAATAGTTTTACCTCGTCATCCTGGGTTATTGGACCATCATTGCATTACATTCACAGCAGATTCCAACCAGATTCCAACCAGATTCCAACCAGATTCCAACCAGATTCCAACCAGATTCCAACCAAGGATTATCAAGAGCCACATTATAAATTCTCGGACAACGCAAAGATGCATTGACACCCTTCTAGACTCGCTCCACCTACCCAAAGCCAACACCTCATTTGGCCGCCTTTCGTTCCAGTACTCTGCTGCCTGTGACTGGAACGAACTGCAAAAATCGCTGAAGTTGGAGACTTTTATCTCCCTCACCAACTTCAAACATCAGCTATCCGAGCAGCTAACCGATCGCTGCAGCTGTACATAGTCTATTGGTAAATAGCGCACCCATTTTCACCTACCTCATTCCCATACTGTTTTTATACTGTTTTTTATTTATTTACTTTTCTGCTCTTTTGCACACCAATATCTCTACCTGTACATGACCATCTGATCATTTATCACTCCAGTGTTAATCTGCAAAATTGTATTATTCGCCTACCTCCTCATTCCTTTTGCACACATTGTATATAGACTGCCCATTTTTTTCTACTGTGTTATTGACTTGTTAATTGTTTACTCCATGTGTAACTCTGTGTTGTCTGTTCACACTGCTATGCTTTATCTTGGCCAGGTCGCAGTTGCAAATGAGAACTTGTTCTCAACTAGCCTACCTGGTTAAATTAAGGTGATCTGGTCTACCTGGTTAAATAAAGGTGATCTGGCCTACCTGGTTAAATAAAGGTGATCTGGTCTACCTGGTTAAATAAAGGTGATCTGGTCTACCTGGTTAAATAAAGGTGATCTGGTCTACCTGGTTAAATAAAGGTGATCTGGTCTACCTGGTTAAATAAAGGTGATCTGGTCTACCTGGTTAAATAAAGGTGATCTGGTCTACCTGGTTAAATAAAGGTGATCTGGCCTACCTGGTTAAATAAAGGTGATCTGGTCTACCTGGTTAAATAAAGGTGATCTGGTCTACCTGGTTAAATAAAGGTGATCTGGTCTACCTGGTTAAATAAAGGTGAAATAAAAATAAAAAATAAAAAAATAAAAAAGTCAGAGTACAACAAATGTTACCACCTAACCAAGGATTCAAACGTAATTTTGCCTAATAGTCTAGATGCAGAGTCTCACTGTGTGTCACATGAAACTAGCAAACGGTGGCAGAAATAAAGACAGACCTTCACCTGGATCATGTTTTTAACCCTCATCCAACATTGAATCTCCCATTCCTCAAAAAACTACTTCAGAAGCTGTTCCTCAGCAACTCACTGCCTTCCCGAAGACAAATATTGTATACAAAACACTGCAGTCTGGTTTTAGACCCCATCATAGCACTGAGACTCGTGAAAGGTGGTAAATTACCTTTTAATGGCGTCAGACCGAGGCTCTGCATCCTATCCTCGTGTTCCTAGACCTTAGTGCTGCGTTTGATACCATCGATCACCACATTCTTTGCTGTAGCCCTAGGACCATGCCTAAGGACTACCTGGCCTGATGACTCCTGGCTGTCCCCGTCCCCAGTCCACCTTGTCGTGCTGCTGATCCTGTTTCTGCTGTTCTACCTGCGGCTATGGAACCCTGACAAGTTCACCGGAACTGATATCCTTATCCCAGATCTCGCTCTCTCTCAATTCAATTCAATTCAATTCAATTCAAGGGCTTTATTGGCATGGGAAACATGTGTTAACATATCCCAGATCTCTCTCTCTCTCTCTCTCTCTCTCTCTCTCTCTCTCTCTCTCTCTCTCTCTCTTCTGTCTCTCCCTATATCTCTCTCTCTCTCTGTCTCTCTCTCTCTCTCTCTCTCTCTCTCTCTCTCTCTCTCTCTCTCTCTCTCTGTCTCTCTCTCTCTGTCTCTCTCTCCCTGTCTCTCTCTCCCTCTGTCTCTCTCTCTCTCTTTCTCTCTGTCTCTCTGTCTCTCTCCCTGTCTCTCTCTCTGTCTCTCTCTCTGTCTCTCTCTCTGTCTCTCTCTCTCTCTCTCTCTGTCTCTCTCTCTCTCTCTCTCTCTCTCTCTCTCTCTCTCTCTCTCTCTGTCTCTCTCTCTGTCTCTCCTCTGTCTCTCTCTCTCTCTCTCTCTCTCTCTCTCTCTCTCTCTCTCTCTCTCTGTCTCTCTGTCTCTGTCTCTCCCTCTCTCTCTCTCTCTCTCTCTCTCTCTCTCTCTCTCTATCTCGCTTTCTGTCTCTGTCTCTCTGTCTCTGTCTCTCCCTGTCTCTCTCTCTGTCTCTCTCTCTGTCTCTCTCTCTCTCTCTCTGTCTTTCTCTGCCTCTCTCTCTCTCTCTCTCTCTCTCTCTCTCTCTCTCTCTCTCTCTCTCTGTCTCTCTCTGCCTCTCTCAACCGCATCTGCTGTTTCGAACTCTGAATGTTCGGCTATGAAAAGCCAACTGTAATTTAATCCTGAGGTGAGTTGAACCTGTTGAACCTTCTATAAGCACTGTGATTATTATTGCTGGTCATCTATAAACATTTCAACATCTTGAAAAACGATCTGGCCTTAATGGCCATTTACTGTTATAATCTCCACCGGGCACAGCCAGAAGAGGACTGGCCACCCCTCAGAGTCTGGTTCCTCTCTAGGTTTGTTCCTAGGTTCCTACCTTTCTAGGGTTTTTCCTAGCTACTGTGCATCTACGTCTGCATTGCTTGCTCTTTAAGGTTTTAGGCTGGGCTAGTGCTCTCAAAATGTATCCTGACATCGGCTAACTTAGCTAGCTAACATACATTCTGAGAAAACAACTCACATTAAGTGGTACGCTAGCTAGCTAGCAACATTTGGTGTTCAATGAGACTGAGAATTAGCTAACCAGAAAAGTACTCTAAAAGGCTCTGCATTTCAGGATGATCCCTACTCCTGATGCACTGTGAAATTATACTGAACAAAAAAAAATAGGTCCATGTAGGACAGAACTCTGCAGGCTATCTCTGCAGTAGATTGGGTACAGACCTGGATAGTAGGACAGAACTCTGCAGGCTATCTCTGCAGTAGATTGGGTACAGACCTGGATAGTAGGACAGAACTCTGCAGGCTATCTCTGCAGTAGATTGGGTACAGACCTGGATAGTAGGACAGAACTCTGCAGGCTATCTCTGCAGTAGATTGGGTACAGACCTGGATAGTAGGACAGAACTCTGCAGGCTATCTCTGCAGTAGATTGGGTACAGACCTGGATAGCAGGACAGAACTCTGCAGGCTATCTCTGCAGGAGATTGGGTACAGACCTGGATAGTAGGACAGAACTCTGCAGGCTATCTCTGCAGTAGATTGGGTACAGACCTAGATAGCAGGACAGAACTCTGCAGGCTATCTCTGCAGTAGATTGGGTACAGACCTGGATAGTAGGACAGAACTCTGCAGGCTATCTCTGCAGTAGATTGGGTACAGACCTGGATAGCAGGACAGAACTCTGCAGGCTATCTCTGCAGTAGATTGGGTACAGACCTGGATAGTAGGACAGAACTCTGCAGGCTATCTCTGCAGTAGATTGGGTACAGACCTGGATAGCAGGACAGAACTCTGCAGGCTATATCTGCAGTAGATTGGGTACAGACCTGAATAGCAGGACAGAACTCTGCAGGCTATCTCTGCAGTAGATTGGGTACAGACCTGGATAGTAGGACAGAACTCTGCAGGCTATCTCTGCAGTAGATTGGGTACAGACCTGGATAGTAGGACAGAACTCTGCAGGCTATCTCTGCAGTAGATTGGGTACAGACCTGGATAGTAGGACAGAACTCTGCAGGCTATCTCTGCAGTAGATTGGGTACAGACCTGGATAGTAGGACAGAACTCTGCAGGCTATCTCTGCAGTAGATTGGGTACAGACCTGGATAGTAGGACAGAACTCTGCAGGCTATCTCTGCAGTAGATTGGGTACAGACCTGGATAGTAGGACAGAACTCTGCAGGCTATCTCTGCAGTAGATTGGGTACAGACCTGGATAGCAGGACAGAACTCTGCAGGCTATCTCTGCAGTAGATTGGGTACAGACCTGGATAGTAGGACAGAACTCTGCAGGCTATCTCTGCAGTAGATTGGGTACAGACCTGGATAGTAGGACAGAACTCTGCATGCTATCTCTGCAGTAGAGTGGATACCTAGGTATTGAGTGATGATTGGGTACAGACCTGGATAGTAGGACAGAACTCTGCAGGCTATCTCTGCAGTAGATTGGGTACAGACCTGGATAGTAGGACAGAACTCTGCAGGCTATCTCTGCAGTAGATTGGGTACAGACCTGGATAGTAGGACAGAACTCTGCATGTTATCTCTGCAGTAGATTGGATACAGACCTGGATAGTAGGACAGAACTCTGCAGGCTATCTCTGCAGTAGATTGGGTACAGACCTGGATAGCAGGACAGAACTCTGCAGGCTATCTCTGCAGTAGATTGGGTACAGACCTGGATAGTAGGACAGAACTCTGCAGGCTATCTCTGCAGTAGATTGGGTACAGACCTGGATAGTAGGACAGAACTCTGCAGGCTATCTCTGCAGTAGATTGGGTACAGACCTGGATAGTAGGACAGAACTCTGCAGGCTATCTCTGCAGTAGATTGGATACAGACCTGGATAGTAGGACAGAACTCTGCAGGCTATCTCTGCAGTAGATTGGGTACAGACCTGGATAGTAGGACAGAACTCTGCATGCTATCTCTGCAGTAGATTGGGTACAGACCTGGATAGTAGGACAGAACTCTGCAGGCTATCTCTGCAGTAGATTGGGTACAGACCTGGATAGTAGGACAGAACTCTGCATGCTATCTCTGCAGTAGATTGGGTACAGACCTGGATAGTAGGACAGAACTCTGCAGGCTATCTCTGCAGTAGATTGGGTACATACCTGGATAGTAGGACAGAACTCTGCAGGCTATCTCTGCAGTAGATTGGGTACAGACCTGGATAGCAGGACAGAACTCTGCAGGATAGTAGGACAGAACTCTGCATGTTATCTCTGCAGTAGATTGCAACACCTCCCCATTTGGCCGTTCTATCTTGTCTGAAAATGTTGTAGTTTGGATGGAGATTTCAGAATTTTTGTGGTCTTCCTAAGCCAGGATTCAGATATGGCTAGAACATCCGGGTTGGCAGAGTGTGCTAAAGCAGTGAATAAAACAAACTTAGGGAGGCTTCTAATGTTAACATGCATGAAACCAAGGCTTTTATGGTTACAGAAGTCATCAAAAGAGAGCGCCTGGGGAATAGGAGTGGTGCTAGGCACTGGAGGGATTCACCTCTACATGGATTCACCTCTACATCACCAAAGGAACAGAGGAGGAGTAGGATAAGGGTACGGCTAAAAGCTATGAGAATTCGTTGTCTAGGACGCCCTGAACAGAGAGTAAAAGGAGGTTTCTGGGGGCGATAAAATAGCTTCAAGGTATAAAGTACAGACAAAGGTATGGTAGGATGTGAATACAGTGGAGGTAAACCTAGGTATTGAGTGATGATGAGAGAGATATTGTCTCTAGAAACATCATTGAAACCAGGTGATGTCATCGCATGTGTGGGCGGTGGAACTGAAAGGTTGGATAAGGTATAATGAGCAGGACTAGAGGCTCTACAGTGAAATAAGCCAATAAACACTAACCAGAACAGCAATGGACAAGGCATATTGACATTAAGGAGAGGCATGCTTAGCCGAGTGATCATAAGGGTCCAGTGAGTAGTGAGGTTGGTTGGGGTCAGCTAGCCGGGCCATCGGTAGCAAGCTAGCATAGGATGGAGGTCTGTTTTTAGCCACCTCGTTCGTTTCCGTCGGTAGATTAGTGGGGTTCCGTGTGGTAGAGGGGATCAATCCAATTGTTACTATAGTAAAGGCTATAGTAAAGGCTATAGTAAAGGCTATAGTAAAGGCTATAGTAAAGGCTATAGTAAAGGCTATAGTAAAGGCTATAATAAAGGCTATAGTAAAGGCTGTGGTAAAGGCTATAGTAAAGGCTATGGTAAAGGCTATAGTAAAGGCTGTGGTAAAGGCTATAGTAAAGGCTATGGTAAAGGCTATGGTAAAGGCTATAGTAAAGGCTATAGTAAAGGCTATAGTGAAGGCTATGGTAAAGGCTATAGTAAAGGCTATAGTAAAGGCTATAGTAAAGGCTATAGTAAAGTCTGTGGTAAAGGCTATAGTAAAGGCTATGGTAAAGGCTATAGTGAAGGCTATGGTAAAGGCTATAGTAAAGGCTATGGTAAAGGCTATAGTAAAGGCTATAGTAAAGGCTATAGTAAAGGTTATAGTAAAGGCTATGGTAAAGGCTATAGTGAAGGCTATGGTAAAGGCTATAGTAAAGGCTATGGTAAAGGCGATAGTAAAGGCTATAGTAAAGGCTATAGTAAAGGTTATAGTAAAGGCTATAGTAAAGGCTATAGTAAAGGTTATAGTAAAGGCTATAGTAAAGGCTATATATAGTAAAGGCTATAGTAAAGGCTATAGTAAAGGCTATGGTAAAGGTGATAGTAAAGGCTATAGTAAAGGCTATAGTAAAGGTTATAGTAAAGGCTATAGTAAAGGCTATAGTAAAGGTTATAGTAAAGGCTATAGTAAAGGCTATATATAGTAAAGGCTATAGTAAAGGCTATAGTAAAGGCTATAGTAAAGGCTATAGTAAAGGCTGTGGTAAAGGCTATAGTAAAGGCTATAGTAAAGGCTATAGTAAAGGCTATAGTAAAGGCTATGGTAAAGGCTATAGTAAAGCCTATAGTAACTAGTAACTAGTTAACTAGACCCTCTTAAAAGTTCATTTATTTTTAAGTGGTGAAGAACGCTGCCAAAACAAACTCTGACTTTGTCAAGTGGTTACTTCTATGACTATCTGGGAAACATGGAAGGAGATTTTAGAGAAGCTTGACTGCAAGTAAGATACGCTTAAGTAGATGACTGTCTGTTGTTTCTGCTGTTCATGCTTTCCCCACAGCAGGACATCTTTGGACATGGTCCACACCCACCTTAGACGAGTGATATGTTGAACTTCGGCTATCGCGTATTCATCGGAAAACATCTAATCTGACAATTTAAAATTTTAAAAGAATATCTGCACATGTCAAAAGAAAACTTCAATACAGCAGTAATACTCCAGAGATGTGATCATTTTTAAGTGCTATTTGCACCTAATCAGTCTGGGGATAAAGAATTAAAGCAGTCCAATAAGCAGCCTTGGGAATTCGGAAGGAGGAATGCATTCAGTTACTCCCTCACTAGCATGGCTAATAGGAACTAGAGAGATAATTTACTCCCACACATTAGCATGGCTAATAGGAACTAGAGAGATCAATTACTCCCTCACGAGCATGGCTAATAGGAACTAGAGAGATAATTTACTCCCTCACATTAGCATGGCTAATAGGAACTAGAGAGATCAGTTACTCCCTCACTAGCATGGCTAATAGGAACTAGAGAGATAATTTACTCCCACACATTAGCATGGCTAATAGGAACTAGAGAGATAATTTACTCCCACACATTAGCATGGCTAATAGGAACTAGAGAGATCAATTACTCCCTCACGAGCATGGCTAATAGGAACTAGAGAGATAATTTACTCCCTCACATTAGCATGGCTAATAGGAACTAGAGAGATAATTTACTCCCTCACATTAGCATGGCTAATAGGAACTAGAGAGATAATTTACTCCCTCACATTAGCATGGCTAACAGGTACTAGAGAGATCAGTTACTCCCTCATTAGCATGGCTAATAGGAACTAGAGAGATCAGTTACTCCCTCACTAGCATGGCTAATAGGAACTAGAGAGATCAGTTACTCCCTCACATTAGCATGGCTAATAGGAACTAGAGAGATCAGTTACTCCCTCACGAGCATGGCTAATAGGAACTAGAGAGATAATTTACTCCCTCACATTAGCATGGCTAATAGGTACTAGAGAGATCAGTTACTCCCTCACTAGCATGGCTAATAGGAACTAGAGAGATCAGTTACTCCCTCATTAGCATGGCTAATAGGAACTAGAGAGATCAGTTACTCCCTCACGAGCATGGCTAATAGGAACTAGAGAGATAATTTACACCCTCACATTAGCATGGCTAATAGGAACTAGAGAGATAATTTACTCCCTCACATTAGCATGGCTAACAGGTACTAGAGAGATCAGTTACTCCCTCATTAGCATGGCTAATAGGAACTAGAGAGATCAGTTACTCCCTCACTAGCATGGCTAATAGGAACTAGAGAGATCAGTTACTCCCTCACATTAGCACGGCTAATAGGAACTAGAGAGATCAATTACTCCCTCACTAGCATGGCTAATAGGAACTAGAGAGATCAGTTACTCCCTCACATTAGCATGGCTAACAGGTATTAGAGAGATCAGTTACTCCCTCATTAGCATGGCTAACAGGTACTAGAGAGATCAGTTACTCCCTCACATTAGCATGGCTAACAGGTACTAGAGAGATCAGTTACTCCCTCACATTAGCATGGCTAATAGGAACTAGAGAGATCAGTTACTCCCTCACATTAGCATGGCTAACAGGTACTAGAGAGATCAGTTACTCCCTCACTAGCATGGCTAACAGGTACTGGAGAGATCAGTTACTCCCTCACATTAGCATGGCTAACAGGTACTAGAGAGATCAGTTACTCCCTCATTAGCATGGCTAACAGGTACTGGAGAGATCAGTTACTCCCTCACGTTAGCATGGCTAACAGGTACTACAGAGATCAGTTACTCCCTCACATTAGCATGGCTAACAGGTACTAGAGAGATCAGTTACTCCCTCACATTAGCATGGCTAACAGATACTAGAGAGATCAGTTACTCCCTCACATTAGCATGGCTAATAGGAACTAGAGAGATCAGTTACTCCCTCACTAGCATGGCTAATAGGAACTAGAGAGATCAGTTACTCCCTCACATTAGCACGGCTAATAGGAACTAGAGAGATCAGTTACTCCCTCATTAGCATGGCTAACAGGTACTGGAGAGATCAGTTACTCCCTCACGTTAGCATGGCTAACAGGTACTAGAGAGATCAGTTACTCCCTCACATTAGCATGGCTAACAGGTACTAGAGAGATCAGTTACTCCCTCACATTAGCATGGCTAATAGGAACTAGAGAGATCAGTTACTCCCTCACATTAGCATGGCTAACAGGTACTAGAGAGATCAGTTACTCCCTCACTAGCATGGCTAACAGGTACTGGAGAGATCAGTTACTCCCTCACATTAGCATGGCTAACAGGTACTAGAGAGATCAGTTACTCCCTCATTAGCATGGCTAACAGGTACTGGAGAGATCAGTTACTCCCTCACGTTAGCATGGCTAACAGGTACTACAGAGATCAGTTACTCCCTCACATTAGCATGGCTAACAGGTACTAGAGAGATCAGTTACTCCCTCACATTAGCATGGCTAACAGATACTAGAGAGATCAGTTACTCCCTCACTAGCATGGCTAATAGGAACTAGAGAGATCAGTTACTCCCTCACATTAGCACGGCTAATAGGAACTAGAGAGATCAATTACTCCCTCACTACCATGGCTAATAGGAACTAGAGAGATCAGTTACTCCCTCACATTAGCATGGCTAACAGGTATTAGAGAGATCAGTTACTCCCTCATTAGCATGGCTAACAGGTACTAGAGAGATCAGTTACTCCCTCACATTAGCATGGCTAACAGGTACTAGAGAGATCAGTTACTCCCTCACATTAGCATGGCTAACAGGTACTAGAGAGATCAGTTACTCCCTCACATCAGCATGGCTAATAGGAACTAGAGAGATAATTTACTCCCTCACATTAGCATGGCTAACAGGTACTAGAGAGATCAGTTACTCCCTCATTAGCATGGCTAATAGGAACTAGAGAGATCAGTTACTCCCTCACTAGCATGGCTAATAGGAACTAGAGAGATCAGTTACTCCCTCACATTAGCACGGCTAATAGGAACTAGAGAGATCAATTACTCCCTCACTAGCATGGCTAATAGGAACTAGAGAGATCAGTTACTCCCTCACATTAGCATGGCTAACAGGTATTAGAGAGATCAGTTACTCCCTCATTAGCATGGCTAACAGGTACTAGAGAGATCAGTTACTCCCTCACATTAGCATGGCTAACAGGTACTAGAGAGATCAGTTACTCCCTCATTAGCATGGCTAACAGGTACTGGAGAGATCAGTTACTCCCTCACGTTAGCATGGCTAACAGGTACTAGAGAGATCAGTTACTCCCTCACATTAGCATGGCTAACAGGTACTAGAGAGATCAGTTACTCCCTCACATTAGCATGGCTAACAGATACTAGAGAGATCAGTTACTCCCTCACATTAGCATGGCTAACAGGTACTAGAGAGATCAGTTACTCCCTCACTAGCATGGCTAACAGGTACTGGAGAGATCAGTTACTCCCTCACATTAGCATGGCTAACAGGTACTAGAGAGATCAGTTACTCCCTCATTAGCATGGCTAACAGGTACTGGAGATATCAGTTACTCCCTCACGTTAGCATGGCTAACAGGTACTAGAGAGATCAGTTACTCCCTCACATTAGCATGGCTAACAGGTACTAGAGAGATCAGTTACTCCCTCACATTAGCATGGCTAACAGGTACTAGAGAGATCAGTTACTCCCTCACATTAGCATGGCTAACAGGTACTAGAGAGATCAGTTACTCCCTCACATTAGCATGGCTAACAGGTACTAGAGAGATCAGTTACTCCCTCATTAGCATGGCTAACAGGTACTAGAGAGATCAGTTACTCCCTCACATTAGCATGGCTAACAGGTACTAGAGAGATCAGTTACTCCCTCACATTAGCATGGCTAATAGGAACTAGAGAGATCAGTTACTCCCTCACATTAGCATGGCTAACAGGTACTAGAGAGATCAGTTACTCCCTCACTAGCATGGCTAACAGGTACTGGAGAGATCAGTTACTCCCTCACATTAGCATGGCTAACAGGTACTAGAGAGATCAGTTACTCCCTCATTAGCATGGCTAACAGGTACTGGAGAGATCAGTTACTCCCTCACGTTAGCATGGCTAACAGGTACTAGAGAGATCAGTTACTCCCTCACATTAGCATGGCTAACAGGTACTAGAGAGATCAGTTACTCCCTCACATTAGCATGGCTAACAGATACTAGAGAGATCAGTTACTCCCTCACATTAGCATGGCTAACAGGTACTAGAGAGATCAGTTACTCCCTCACTAGCATGGCTAACAGGTACTGGAGAGATCAGTTACTCCCTCATTAGCATGGCTAACAGGTACTGGAGATATCAGTTACTCCCTCACGTTAGCATGGCTAACAGGTACTAGAGAGATCAGTTACTCCCTCACATTAGCATGGCTAACAGGTACTAGAGAGATCAGTTACTCCCTCACATTAACATGGCTAACAGGTACTAGAGAGATCAGTTACTCCCTCACATTAGCATGGCTAACAGGTACTAGAGAGATCAGTTACTCCCTCACATTAGCATGGCTAACAGGTACTAGAGAGATCAGTTACTCCCTCACATTAGCATGGCTAACAGGTACTAGAGAGATCAGTTACTCCCTCACATTAGCATGGCTAACAGGTACTAGAGAGATCAGTTACTCCCTCACATTAGCATGGCTAACAGGTACTAGAGAGATCAGTTACTCCCTCACATTAGCATGGCTAACAGGTACTAGAGAGATCAGTTACTCCCTCACATTAGCATGGCTAACAGGTACTAGAGAGATCAGTTACTCCCTCACATTAGCATGGCTAACAGGTACTAGAGAGATCAGTTACTCCCTCACATTAGCATGGCTAACAGGTACTAGAGAGATCAGTTACTCCCTCACATTAGCATGGCTAACAGGTACTAGAGAGATCAGTTACTCCCTCACATTAGCATGGCTAACAGGTACTAGAGATCAGTTACTCCCTCACATTAGCATGGCTAACAGGTACTAGAGAGATCAGTTACTCCCTCACATTAGCATGGCTAACAGGTACTAGAGAGATCAGTTACTCCCTCACATTAGCATGGCTAACAGGTACTAGAGAGATCAGTTACTCCCTCACATTAGCATGGCTAACAGGTACTAGAGAGATCAGTTACTCCCTCACATTAGCATGGCTAACAGGTACTAGAGAGATGAATAAAACATGGGCTCTGTGTGTATTTCATTAGTGAATAACTGGTTTTGGGAAGCACAACCAAGAAGGTCTGACTGAATTCACAAGAGGTATACATACACAGCGGGGATTTGGGACAACGGATGTATCTTCTTTAAGCATGAATGTAATGAAACGGCTACAGATGAGTCGAGTTTGCTGCCCTGACTATTCTCTCACACATCGTCTCAAAGCAGGAGAGAGAGAGAGCAAGAGAGCAGAGCGAGAGAGAGAGAGAGAGGGGGGGGGGAGGGGGAGAGAGAGCGAGAGAGAGAAAGAATAGAGAGAGAGAGAGAGAGAGAGAGAGAGAGAGAGAGAGAGAGAGAGAGAGAGAGAGAGAGAGAGAAGAGAGAGAGAGAGATTGGAGAGAGAGTGGAAAGAGAGAGAGAAAGGAGAGAGAGAGAGAGAGAGAGAGAGAGAGAGAGAGAGAGAGAGAGAGAGAGAGAGAGAGAGAGAGAGAGAGAGAGAGAGAGAGAGAGAGAGAGAGAGAGAGAGAGAGAGGGGAGAGGGGGGGGGGGGAGAGAGAGCGAGAGAGAGAGAAAGGAGAGAGAGAGAGAGATTGGAGAGAGAGTGGAAAGAGAGAGAGAGAGAGATAGACACAGAGACAGAGAGGAAGAGAGAGAGAGAGAGAGAGAGAGAGAGAGAGAGAGAGAGAAAAGTGCGAGAGAACATGAGAGCGAGAGACAGAGATACTTTCTTTGCCGGTTTAAAGCTAAAGGTAATCTAAATGGAAATCTCTGGCCTACCAGAGAAAGTCTTTCTGCAACACCTCCAGCTACAGTATACGTCCAACTCAAACGGCACCCTATTCCCTGTATAGTGCTCTACTTTTGAACAGAGCAATGTGGGTATTGGTCAAAAGTACTGCACTACATAGGGAATAGGGTGTGATTTGGACGTACTCTACCCTTAGGGAATATGCACTAAATAGACTGTTTTATCTCACAGACAGTAAAATGAGTCTCTCATTGCTGTTAAGGTTACTTGTAAAAAGTCTTACATTTTACAAGGCAATTACAGTCATGTGTTCTCCTGACTGGACAAAATCCACCAATAGAAATGAATATGGTGTGAAATGAATTATCAATGAAAAGGACAGAGGTGATGAACTAGAGAGAGACTTATTGCCACCTTGTCAAAGACTTGGTCAAAACCTTTTGCCACACTATTCAGTCAAGTGATCCACATAGGCACTTGTTTTAGAGTTCGCCCTTCATGTTCATAAATTCATCTCGAATGATGAATGCTTACTGCTCAATAGTCAAAACAGGCTAAAACAGGTCCAAACAGGCTAAAACAGGTCCAAACAGGTCCAAACAGGTCCAAACAGGTTAAAACAGGTCCAAACAGGCTAAAACAGGTCCAAACAGGCTAAAACAGGTCCAAACAGGCTAAAACAGGCTAAAACAGGTCCAAACAGGCTAAAACAGGTCCAAACAGGTCAAAACAGGTCAAAACAGGTCCAAACATGCTAAAACAGGTCCGAACAGGTTCGTAATGACAGGTTCGTAATGACAGGTTCCTAACTACAGGGTCATAATGACAGGTTCCTAACTACAGGTTCGTAACTACAGGTTCTTAACTACAGGTTCGTAACTACAGGTTCGTAACTACAGGTTCATAATGACAGGTTCGTAACGACAGGTTCGTAATGACAGGTTCGTAACGACAGGTTCGTCACGAAAGGGTCATAATGACAGGTTCGCAACTACAGGTTCGTAACTACAGGTTTGTAACTACAGGTTCGTAACTACAGGTTCGTAACGACAGGTTTGTCACGAAAGGGTCATAATGACAGGTTCGTAACTACAGGTTCGTAACTACAGGTTCGTAACTACAGGTTCGTAACAACAGGTTCATAATGACAGGTTCGTAATGACAGGTTCGTAACGACAGGTTCGTAATGACAGGTTCGTAACGACAGGTTCGTAACTACAGGTTCGTAATGACAGGTTCATAATGACAGGTTCGTAATGACAGGTTCGTAACTACAGGTTCGTAACGACAGGTTTGTAACGACAGGTTCGTAACGACAGGTTCGTATCGACAGGTTCGTAACGACAGGTTCGTAACTACAGGTTCGTAACTACAGGTTCGTAACGACAGGTTCGTAACTACAGGTTCGTAACTACAGGTTCGTAACTACAGGTTCGTAACGACAGGTTCTTAATGACAGGTTCTACAGGTTCGTAACTACAGGTAACTACAGGTAACGACAGGTTCGTAATGACAGGTTCGTAACGACAGGTTCGTAACTACAGGTTCGTAATGACAGGTTCGTAACTACAGGTTCGTAACTACAGGTTCGTAACGACAGGTTCGTAACGACAGGTTCGTAACTACAGGTTCGTAACGACAGGTTCGTAACGACAGGTTAACGACAGGTTCGTAACGACAGGTTCGTAACGACAGGTTCGTAACGACAGGTTCGTAATGACAGGTTCGTAACTACAGGTTCGTAACGACAGGTTCGTAACGACAGGTTCGTAACGACAGGTTCGTAACGACAGGTTCGTAACTACAGGTTCGTAACGACAGGTTCGTAACGACAGGTTCGTAACTACAGGTTCGTAACTACAGGTTCGTAACGACAGGTTCGTAACGACAGGTTCGTAACTACAGGTTCGTAACGACAGGTTCGTAACGACAGGTTCGTAACGACAGGTTCGTAACGACAGGTTCGTAACGACAGGTTCGTAACTACAGGTTCGTAACGACAGGTTCGTAACGACAGGTTCGTAACTACAGGTTCGTAACGACAGGTTCGTAACGACAGGTTCGTAACTACAGGTTCGTAACGACAGGTTCGTAACGACAGGTTCGTAACTACAGGTTCGTAACGACAGGTTCGTAACGACAGGTTCGTAACGACAGGTTCGTAACTACAGGATCATAACGACAGGTTCGTAACGACAGGATCATAACGACAGGTTCGTAACGACAGGATCGACAGGATCATAACGACAGGTTTGTAACGACAGGATCATAACGACAGGTTTGTAATGACAGGATCATAACGACAGGTTCGTAATGACAGGATCAACCAATATCAGTTTAATTAAGGAAATCATGTGACAAGTGTTTTGGACCGTTGGATCAAAAACAATCGGACAATGCTTTGCCAATTATGTAAAATAAACCTGTCTTACGACTGGCAGTACCAATATGTCACCTTACACAGACTGACCATTAAGTCGTTACTGCGTAAGGGTACATTCTTTTCTATGTTTTCATAATGTAACTGTACTGTTACTGTGACCAACAGCATCACATCTGGACCCGAGAGCATCTGTAGTGATTTCCTTTAGAAGGATTGCCTCTCAAACGGTATCCTATTGACCCGGAGGGCTTTGGTCAAAACTATTGCAAGAATTAAAGAATATGGTGCCATTTTGGACTCAGTGAGACTGGCTCATAGCATTCTGACTCAAAGCACTCAGCCCTCAGCTTTCTACGAAGGCATACTTTGACGGATTACCACACTGAGATATTCACTCACACTAGCTTAGTCTGAAATCCATTTAAAAAAAACGAATTGAATTACTCACATATAACATTCACAATGAACTCTGTATAAAACATTTAAAAACTCTCCACAGACTGAGCAATGTTTAAAAAAGGCCAAGAGAATCCTGTGCTTCTGAAAGTTAAACTTGTTCTTGCTCATCCTGTTTTATTAATACAGACATATTTCCCTCCTCACTCTGCTCTCTTTCACCAGGAAATCCATTTACGCCTGAATGTCTCCTAGAAAATGTCCTCTTGCTCCGGATGCCAAGCCTCCCATGGTGCCAGTAAGATGACAGTTAACAAAAACATAATGTCTTCAAGCGACGAAGTCACACTGACACAAAATCTTCCATTAAGCTGTACATTCAATGAAAACTAGAGAGGAGGCATCACTTGGGAACATTGTGAATATCTCACATGAATTAACTCTTCTTTAAATAAATGTCTAATGAAAATTGTAAAGTTCGACATTACATTTTTTATTTTACTTCTCCCTGTCAAAACGATCAATACCACAATAAATACCATTGAAAAAGATAATCTATTTGACTGTGTGCCAAAAAAACAAAAACACTATCAATGCCCTTCTCAACAACTATAAAATGGAGCCCATCTTTAGACCAACTGTCAGTATTTATGTAGTTGAATGAATCTATCAATGTGTCAGGATATATCCAGGTCATTTCTCAGAGTCCAACAGAAACATAACGTACCATCATTTGGACCGCTGTGTACCTTAATGACGCTACACCAGCCAGGCAGAGAGACTTGATTCATCTTCATCATTAAGTACATCGGTGAAAGGTTCATTCGTAAAAGGTAAAGAGCCTATTCATCAGGTTGACATGTCTCTCCCTGGGCCCAACACTGTGTTGATACAACATGAAGGAGGAAATCACCTTTTACTTGTGTTACTTGTACGTGGCCCATGTCTACTGACATTGTGTTCTTCTCAAATGGCCCCATATTCCCCATATAGTCTACCACTTTAGGCACTGGTCAAAGGTCGTGGACTACATAGGGAATAGGGTTCCATGGGCCCTGGTCAAAGGTAGTGGACTAAATAGGGAATAGGGTTCCATGTGCTCTGGTCAAAGGTAGTGGACTAAATAGGGAATAGGGTTCCATGTGCCCTGGTCAAAGGTAGTGGACTAAATAGGGAATAGGGTTCCATGTGCCCTGGTCAAAGGTAGTGGACTAAATAGGGAATAGGGTTCCATGTGTCCTGGTCAAAGGTAGTGGACTAAATAGGGAATAGGGTTCCATGGGCCCTGATCAAAGGTCGTGGACTACATAGGGAATAGGGTTCCATGGGCCCTGATCAAAGGTCGTGGACTACATAGGGAATAGGGTTCCATGTGTCCTGGTCAAAGGTAGTGGACTAAATAGGGAATAGGGTTCCATGGGCCCTGATCAAAGGTCATGGACTACATAGGGAATAGGGGTTCCATGGGCCCTGATCAAAGGTCGTGGACTACATAGGGAATAGGGTTCCATGGGCCCTGGTCAAAGGTAGTGGACTAAATAGGGAATAGGGTTCCATGTGCCCTGGTCAAAGGTAGTGGACTAAATAGGGAATAGGGTTCCATGTGCCCTGGTCAAAGGTAGTGGACTAAATAGGGAATAGGGTTCCATGTGCCCTGGTCAAAGGTAGTGGACTAAATAGGGAATAGGGTTCCATGTGCCCTGGTCAAAGGTAGTGGACTAAATAGGGAATAGGGTTCCATGTGCTCTGGTCAAAGGTAGTGGACTAAATAGGGAATAGGGTTCCATGGGCCCTGATCAAAGGTCGTGGACTACATAGGGAATAGGGTTCCATGTGCCCTGGTCAAAGGTAGTGGACTAAATAGGGAATAGGGTTCCATGTGTCCTGGTCAAAGGTAGTGGACTAAATAGGGAATAGGGTTCCATGTGCCCTGGTCAAAGGTAGTGGACTAAATAGGGAATAGGGTTCCATGTGCCCTGGTCAAAGGTAGTGGACTAAAATAGGGAATAGGGTTCCATGTGCCCTGGTCAAAGGTAGTGGACTATATAGGGAATAGGGTTCCATTTTGATTTAGCCGTTGTAATGCAGGATTTAATTCTGTCCCTTTCCAAGAATGGGAGTGAAAATGTCCATGCAGCAGTTGAAGGTCCTCTGAGAGAGAACAGGGATATTAATTGCTTGTTTTAACAGAGTCTGCCTCAGAGAATCAATACCCTGGAGCGACATGTTTATTATATTTCAGGGGAGAAGAGATGGTCTTTACACTAGTGGGTAAAAGTGGGTAAATTAACTATTTCAGAGGAGAAAATATTGTATTTATACTACTGGGTGAATTAACTCTTTCAGGGGAGAAGAGATGATATTTACAGTAGTGAGTAAATGAACTCGTTCAGGGGAGAAGAGATTATATTTACAGTAGTGGGTGAATTAACTCTTTCAGGGGAGAAGAGATGATATTTACAGTAGTGAGTAAATGAACTCGTTCAGGGGAGAAGAGATTATATTTACAGTAGTGAGTAAATTAACTCTTTCAGGGGAGAAGAGATGATATTTACAGTAGTGAGTAAATTAACTCTTTCAGGGGAAGAGATGATATTTACAGTAGTGAGTAAATTAACTCTTTCAGGGGAGAAGAGATGATATTTACAGTAGTGAGTAAATTAACTATTTCAGGGGAGTAGATATGATATTTACAGTAGTGAGTAAATTAACTTTTTCAGGGGAAAATGTATGATATTTACAGTAGTGAGTAAATTAAATATTTGTTGGGTGAAGAGATGGTCTTTAAACTAGTGGGTAAATTAACTCTTGCATTTGTGTCTTAAGGCATTGACTGTGCTGCAGCCGTCGAGTGAGCTATAACCCTCTAACAACCTTGCTATTGCTGTAAAAATACTTAAATCTCCACAGCGAGATAATTAATCAAATTCAGATACCTGTGAGGGTGTCAGTCAGAATTTGAAAATAACATTTAAATGTGTAAATCAGCCAGTATAGTACATTAATCATGTCCCAGTGATTTGTGAAGTCAGGGACATCAGTATTGAATAGCCAGAACAACATTTAATGTGATTGAACAGTAGACATATATATTAAAAATAAACATTAAAATGGAACAAAAACATAACTTAACTTGGCCAGGAATCTCAATGCAACGAGTTAATTCTCAAAAAAATAAAATATTTTTGGACTCATTTAAGTAGAGTTAGTATTTAGATGTAATTTTAGAACTAATTTATTGGGAATAATTCCTTGCAATCTCTACTATAGTCGACTGTATTTTGAAACAAATGGGTTGACTTTTAAACCACACTAAGAATGGTTCTCTACGTATTCTGAAAATGTGTTCAACATACCCATACCCAGAGCTGTGGACACGACGAGTCTTGTGAGAGCTGTGGGCACACAGCGAGTCTTGTGAGAGCTGTGAGCATCCTAGAGCAAAACGTGTGTACTCTTGAAAATCTCATATTTCCACAGAGGGGACGTAATAGTTTTGTAGGCCAAACCGTTTGAATGCTACAGACAATTTTTTTAACGAAAATATAGATTTTCAGGATGTCTCATGGTCTGACAAACACAGCTCTAACTCTGTCACCTTCTACTGCAGATGAGGAAGTGATCCACAGGCAGATGAGGAAGTGATCCACAGGCAGATGAGGAAGTGATCCACAGGCAGATGAGGAAGTGATCCACAGGCAGATGAGGAAGTGATCCACAGGCACATGAGGAAGTGATCCACAGGCACATGAGGAAGTGATCCACAGGTAGATGAGGAAGTGATCCACAGGTAGATGAGGAAGTGATCCACAGGCAGATGAGGAAGTGATCCACAGGCAGATGAGGAAGTGATCCACAGGCAGATGAGGAAGTGATCCACAGGCAGATGAGGAAGTGATCCACAGGTAGATGAGGAAGTGATCCACAGGCAGATGAGGAAGTGATCCACAGGCAGATGAGGAAGTGATCCACAGGCAGATGAGGAAGTGATCCACAGGCAGACGAGGAAGTGATCCACAGGCAGATGAGGAAGTGATCCACAGGCAGATGAGGAAGTGATCCACAGGCAGATGAGGAAGTGATCCACAGGCAGATGAGGAAGTGATCCACAGGCAGATGAGGAAGTGATCCACAGGCAGATGAGGAAGTGATCCACAGGCAGATGAGGAAGTGATCCACAGGCAGATGAGGAAGTGATCCACAGGTAGATGAGGAAGTGATCCACAGGCAGATGTGGTGGATGGAGACGCATCCAATTAAATAGCAGATATCTGTCTAGTTTAAATGTACTGCATTTTATGGTGATTTTTGTATTATGCTAATTCCTTGGGGGCGCAGACATTGACCTTAAGTGCTTAACTGACTTACTTGTATAAAAAAAAGGTGAAATAAAAAAATTAAAAAAACTTGACCTTTGTCTTTCTATGCAACTTCCTGTCCCTGACTGTAACACTGACTCAGACAGTTCTGGAGGTGTTTTATTCTCAAATATCAACGACGGCCCATGAACAATCTGGAACAATGTCTACCTGCATCAAACTACCAGGAACAATGTCTACCTGCATCAAACTACCAGGAACAATGTCTACCTGCATCAAACTACCAGGAACAATGTCTACCTGCATCAAACTACCAGGAACAATGTCTACCTGCATCAAACTACCAGGAACAATGTCTACCTGCATCAAACTACCAGGAACAATGTCTACCTGCATCAAACTACCAGGAACAATGTCTACCTGCATCAAACTACCAGGAACAATGTCTACCTGCATCAAACTACCAGGAACAATGTCTACCTGCATCAAACTACCAGGAACAATGTCTACCTGCATCAAACTACCAGGAACAATGTCTACCTGCATCAAACTACCAGGAACAATGTCTACCTGCATCAAACTACCAGGAACAATGTCTACCTGCATCAAACTACCAGGAACAATGTCTACCTGCATCAAACTACCTGCATCAAACTACCAGGAACAATGTCTACCTGCATCAAAGGAACAATGTCTACCTGCATCAAACTACCAGGAACAATGTCTACCTGCATCAAACTACCAGGAACAATGTCTACCTGCATCAAACTACCAGGAACAATGTCTACCTGCATCAAACTACCAGGAACAATGTCTACCTGCATCAAACTACCAGGAACAATGTCTACCTGCATCAAACTACCAGGAACAATGTCTACCTGCATCAAACTACCAGGAACAATGTCTACCTGCATCAAACTACCAGGAACAATGTCTACCTGCATCAAACTACCAGGAACAATGTCTACCTGCATCAAACTACCAGGAACAATGTCTACCTGTATCAAACTACCAGGAACAATGTCTACCTGCATCAAACTACCAGGAACAATGTCTACCTGCATCAAACTACCAGGAACAATCTACCTGCATCAAACTACCAGGAACAATGTCTACCTGCATCAAACTACCAGGAACAATGTCTACCTGCATCAAACTACCAGGAACAATGTCTACCTGCATCAAACTACCAGGAACAATGTCTACCTGAACAATGTTTCCCTGCATCAAACTACCAGGAACAATGTCTGTCCATCAAACTACCAGGAACAATGTTTACCTGCATCAAACTACCAGGAACAATGACTACCTGCATCAAACTACCAGGAACAATGTCTACCTGCATCAAACTACCAGGAACAATGACTACCTGCATCAAACTACCAGGAACAATGTCTACCTGCATCAAACTACCAGGAACAATGTCTACCTGCATCAAACTACCAGGAACAATGACTACCTGCATCAAACTACCAGGAA